>NW_017296051.1:400594-427103 GCF_001594075.2 Trachymyrmex cornetzi
TATAATATATTATAATATAATATAATATAAATATATAATATAACTTTTACATTTATTTATTAAAAACGCAATTATATTGTATATGGTAAAAACGCTTTTCAAATAATCGAGGTAATGGCTGCGTTCAGCAGACTCAGCAGTTTTGCAATCTTTTTGTGATTCGTCGCGCTGATTGGTTTATACTTTTAGTTTTAAAGAAATAGTCCTCAGAAAAAAATCACAAAACGATTGCAAAACTGTTGAGTCTGTTGAACGCAACCAATATAAAACACCAGAAACGAGGCACGTGTCCGATCCGCTCGAGTGGTCTCATATTAGGTCAGGTTAGGTAACGTGCTCACTTGTCCTAAATCCGTTCGTGTCACTGAACGTTGGGGCACATGAATTCAATTGCTCCAACCGCCATTTTATCTATGATCCAAGTGCTCTCTGGGTTAATTTGGGGCTGCGGTCCCTTTGCTTCTTCCAAATGCTCTGAACGTTACGCTCCAAACGCTACGCTCCGATTGGTCCATTACTATTTCGAATGCTACAATTGCTACGTGAACGCTCCAGCCAACCCACCTCCCGAGGTGAGGCAGTTGAAGCGAAGTGGAAGCAAAAACGATGACGTATTGATGACGTAATCAGAGTTGCTGGGAGCGTTCCGAAGCATCAAATGGACCAGTCATATCAGTGCTACAAATGCTCTGTAGCGTTTGAAGCACTAAGTGGACCGCAGCCTGGAGCATGCGACGCGAACAAACCTTTAATCGTGATTGATTGTCAACCGCAATTGGTCGACTAATGCCCATTTCTACCAATATAGATTAATTTTAATCTCGGTTCAACTTACTCTTCGTCTTTTTCTAATCTTTAGAACTAGAAAAAGACAAAGATTAAGTTGAACCGAGATTAAAGTTGATCTGCGTTGGTGGAAACGGACCTAAAACAGCAAACGCGATTGATCAGTCCATGATGTAAGAATATAAGGTGTTTCACAATTCACTCCCGAGATGCGCAGTGTTGACCAATCAGAAATTTGCCTCAAATGCAAAAAACCAATATGGCTTCATCCATGATTCGCAACGATCCGCAACAGGATTTGTAACCGAATTTAGAGGGTAAGTTACATGTTAAGTCATATTACTTAGATTCCATTCCATTCTTAGTCGTCGACGGTCGTGGTAGCATCATTCCGCTGAGGAAAGATTGTTCTTATTTCCTATTTC
The DNA here is from genome assembly GCF_001594075.2 of Trachymyrmex cornetzi. Taxonomy (NCBI): domain Eukaryota; kingdom Metazoa; phylum Arthropoda; class Insecta; order Hymenoptera; family Formicidae; genus Trachymyrmex; species Trachymyrmex cornetzi. The sequence continues at coordinate 401,806 of NW_017296051.1, forward strand.
TAACAGTCAACTAACCTATTGGCTGAGGGCTTGGTTAGTCCTAATTTACTGTGATAATTCTTTAATATATTTTGTTACAAAATCGAGTTTTCTATCTTAAAAAATAAAAAAGAAAAATAAGATATATGCTTATTGCGTATTTCTTCATGTATTAATGTTATTCATATCTATGGCAAGTACACGGTTTCCAAACAGTTTGTTGTACAATTACGGTTTTTATAGGCCGCGGTCCGATACACGCTCACAACGCTTAAAAATCATTTCATCCTTGTTGTTTGTCAAATGTTAAACGAAGACAAACAATGCTCATGAGTGTTGTCAGCATGATTCGGACCACGGCCATAGGCCGGTATTCATAGTCGGTTCTTATTTTAAGACCGTCTTAAGTAATGTCTTAAATCGCTAATTGCGGCCTTCTGATTGGTTCATGACATCTTAAGACTGTACTTAAGACGGTCTTAAATATAAGATCCGACTATGAATACCGGCCATAGTAGTACGTATGTGTCTTCTTCTTATTAATTTAATTGGCCCAGGCTCTCGACAATGAGGTGAACATGGCCATGCTTACTAATCACAGTTAAAGCCGGAATCGCTTTTCAAAAAATTTAATGAAATGATGCAATACCCGAAGCAGGGCAGACGAACGTCCGTCCTACTCGAGCAAGCAAACGAGACTAGTACGTATGTGTATTTAACATTAATTTATATTAAACATAGAGAGTTTTAAACATAGAGGTGTTTTAAACCTTAAGCCGTAAGAAATTGACCAACTACAGTCGAATGCGAGAAGAATAATTGATTGTGATTCGTCCATTTCTTATGAGCTAATGCTGGATTCACACTGCATCCGATTTGCGTCGTACGATGCTCTAGCCAATCAGAAAACAGAATTCCGATGATATGAACCAAAATCCATTGGAATCCTGTTTTCTGATTGGTTGCAAAGCGTCGTACGACGCAAATGGATGCAGTGTGAATCCAGCATTATCGCTTACGACTCTATTGTAGAACAGGCCTAAAGCCGGTGACACGTGATGGGTGTGTTCTAAAACTCGATTCTGTCAACTTTGAGTATGTACTTTTTATCCTTGTTGAATATTCGTTTGGTGAATAACAAGGAGTGTTTTCCAAGCATTGGGTGAATAATAAGTATTCCACCATAGATAAAACATTCTAGATAAAACAATACACGGGGGCACTCGGGTGATGTTTCAGAACGCAGACCATAAAGGTTCAATGGTTCCTCCTCATTCCTCCCACCATGCTCCCAACCCACATTTCATGATACGTCCAACAGCTGATATCAGTCATATCAGTACCAACCAATACTTGCCGGATGTTAATCACTGTAGAAAGATCATTTCAATCATGCCGCCCTGCATATCCCCTGCGGCATGTTTACGGATGTGTTTAATGGAGGAAACATTGTTGCAGATAATATGACAAAAGAATCAATCGCTGGCAGTTAAACAAAGATTCGTAGGGCTCTTGCGTAGGTTATGCAAGCCTCCTTATCTGTCAGGCCACATACAGTGAAATGGATAAGCATATGTATCTATGGAGAGGCGCCGACAAATTGTCCTTCACATTCGGCGACAAGCCGAATGGCGTCATTTGCAAGCTCGTCACCGTCAAGGATCATATTTTCGCAGCGACCACAACCAACAACCTCTATCACGGGGAAGTGTCGTTTCGCGATGGCGCCTCTCCGACGCTCGTTTTTAAACGGGCCCAATTCGACGTCATTGACCTAGCATCCAATTCTGAACATCTGTTCGTCGTCAACACTAATGGACATGTTTTGAAAGTAAATCCTCAGGACATGAGTGTTGTAGACTCAATAATTCTCAAGGAAGAAGTAAAGTATTGTAGCCATGGGTATGTACACATACTGAAAGATAGACTTCTTCCACAATTACAATATATTTATATAAACCTGGTTTTTTTTCTTTTAATTGTTAATTATTATTTAATTCTCTTCTATTCTTTTATTTATAATAGATATATATTATATATGTGTGTGTATAATTTGTGTAAACTATTGTCCACTTGATGCTTTTGAAATATTCTTTGATTGGTCAATTAGTAAAATTCTTTCTTCTGATTGGTCAATTAAATGCTTCAGAGTTGAAAACTACACTCTTATTTTTGTATAATTTTCTATTTAGTGTATGAAATACAATATATATTTTTGTATATTCTTATATGGATGCTCTATTATTTACAATAGATATATAATATAATAAGATTTACTCTGCCATACAAATAAATTTATCAAATTTATTGAACCTGTTGAATGTTATACTGAGTGCTGTGTTCATCACTATTAATAAGTATTTATACTTGGTTGTAGAAGACATTTTATTTTATTTATAGATATAAAGAAGAAAATGAAGTAGCAAAAGTGAAATTTATAGCGGTTAGCGATCAAGCAGCATTATTTGTCACGAACAGTGGACAGTTGTGGGCTAGTGGCAATCAACCACAAATAGATGTAAATAATACTGAACCAAGAAAAGTTAAATTTTTCGAAGGTAGGACAGTATCTGAGATTGCTTGTGGTTCTAATTTTAATGTAGCTGCTGTGAGGAAAACCACTAAACTTATGAAAGATGATACAGATAGTGAAAACGAGTTAGAGGAAGAGATCTTTGTTAATTCCTGTCCACAATGTCTTAATAATGTTATGTTAAGTCCTGGAAGTGTAACATCGTCAGACACATGTCTCACTGGTCTTCATGCACAGCAATTTAGTGAAGATCGTTCGACAAATTCCATCAGTGCTTTGTCCACTGCCAGTAAAGAACATATTTCTCTGCCAGAAATGGACAAAAAAGAACAGCCAACTGAAATTATTGCAAATGGCGAGGAATGTCTAAATAATTTAACAGATTCTGACAAAGATGAAAAAAGAAACGTTATATTTATAAACACAGAGACTGCTCGACAATTTTTAACCAGGCAACTGTCTTGGGTTTCGTCTTATGGAAGTGCCAAGGAAGACATACCCATGGAAAGTGTCGATCGATCAACAAGGTTGATAAAGCAAAATGTTTCAAATATGGCAAACTTAGTGTATGAAGGAGTTAAAAATGTGGGAGGTAAAGTTGTAACTTTATCTAGACATATGAGCGGTAGTTCTGATATTAATGAATCCAAAGCTGATAGCAATGAACACTTAGAAGAGCAAGGAGATACTTATATAAAACCTACTGCAACCAGTTTGGCACTGAGCTTGCGTTGTGAAGAATTTCCTTGGTCATCGAGTACTGGTTCCTCTGAACACGAATTATCCCAACATGGGTTGAATGAAAGGATTAATACATTATCTCGTACTGGTAGTAACATCCTGGCGACAGAACTTTGGACGTGGGGTGATGTACAATATGGACAATTGGGAACGGGAGATATTATTAAACGGCCAAGGCCAGTATTAGTAACAAAGCTCAGCCATACTGGTATCAGAAAGATATCTTGCGGTGCCTTTCATGTGCTTGCTTTAACACTGGATGGCAGAGTATTTGCATGGGGTCGTAACAACTTTAAACAGGTGACTTTGCACACTACAATAGATCAGAGCGCTCCTCAGCTGTTTACCACAAAATTATCTTCTAATGAAAGAGGTATTGATATGGCAGCTGGCAATTTCCACAGTTTAGTAATGATGCATCATGGTTTATATTTTATAGGACAATCGAGGTAATTAAAACAAATGTTTTTCTTTAATTAATTACTTTATTTCTATTTACTTATAAATTTATATATTATAATTTTAGTAAAGTTGGCGATATGTTTCAACTTGATATACAAAGCAAAGATGAATCAAATAGTCCGAGAGAGATTTTCAGTTCTGGGCAATATAGTTGTTGTTCTGTGATAAATGAACCAGCAATAAACGTATCAGAAGATTTGATAAATGATCAGATCTTTTTGGAAGAAATGTTGACTGTTTATCAGAATCTCATCAAGCCGTTTCAAAAGAAAAGCGGTGTGACCCAGGAAGCTAATGTATATGAAACAATGTGTCGTTGTTATGCAGAGTTGATGCACTTTAGTGTTTTAAATGTCATAAGTTTGTGGGATTATTTTAATCATATTGGAGAAGCGTACGAAGTCGCAATTGTTGCCAATATAGAAGAATTTACTACAGTATATAAATACTATTTGAATGCTATTTGCGATGTTATATCTCTCAGTGGTTTTATGCATATTGCAAAACTCATCGAAGTGCCACAAGTAGTATCAAATTTATTTGTACATAATTTAAAAATTAGTGATGTAATAAAGCATAGCAATGAGATCGTTATAACAATGGCATTACAGCATCCTTTATGTAAATTAAATAGGTAAGTTTATATGTGTATATATATATATATATGTACATATATAGTTTATATTACGAATAATTATTATATATAATTTTGACTATAAATAATGGAATTTATTATTAAAATTTCTATAGAACAATTCACATATAATATTTTATAAATTATAGATATAAGAATATGATTCATAGTTTAATAAAAAGCAATGGCACAAAAATGGGTGTAGAACGATTACAAGAGGCTCTTATAAAATGGGAGCAAGTACACGATGAACAAGATAAACGTCAAAAAGAAGCGGAAGCTACAAAATTGTTTTGGGAAAATTCTGGAAAGCTAGGAGAATCGCTCAGATCTCCCAATAGAAGGCTTATTCGAGAATCAAAAGCATATCCACTATCGATACTTAATTCTGGTAGATTTTCATCGCATTGGTTTGTTTTATTAACAGATATTTTCATACATGTTACGGGCACTACACATACAATTCATCCCCTTCGAACGTTATGGGTAGAACTTCTACCAGACTCCGAAAATGTACAGGTATATAATTGTTAACTTAATCTATTATTTTGTATTTTATTAATAATGAAAGCTAAGATGACAGCAGATGTAACTAAAAATAACTTTGCTCATTTTTTAGAATGCTATATCGCTTGTTACACCAGAGGATAATTTTGTATTATATACTCCTACTCCTTCCGAACGAAATGAATGGTTACATGCCCTACAAAATACTATAAAATGCAATTTGCAACGAGTGATTGGAAATGTGCCTCCATTAGCACGATCAAGCTCATTCTCTTTCACAAAACACAATGTTTTTAAGGATGCAAAATATACTGGTTTGTAGAATTATATTTCGCTAAAAAGATATTTCACTAAGGAAACATTATATACATTATATACATTTGCACTAAGTCAAGAATTTATAGGACGATGGTTGAATGGTAAACCACATGGTTCTGGAAAATTAGAATGGTCAGATAGCCGTACATATGTAGGCCAATTTCATAAAGGTGTTATTCATGGTACTGGAAAAATGGAAATTCCAATGCAAGGTGTATATGAAGGCCAGTGGAAAGATGGTCAGCAAAATGGATATGGAACTATGAAGTAAGATTTATTTCATGAAAATATGTTTACGCGATTATTAGAATTTATTATTTTATAAAGCAATCAATGTGTATATATATGTATAAACTTTTGATTCTTGCTTCTTAATATTCATTAGTCTATAAATTATTCATAGAAAATTAATCATACAAGAATATTTTAGGTATATCAATGGAGATTTTTATGAAGGATATTTTAAGGATGGATTACCTCATGGTCACGGTGTCAAAAAGGAAGGTCACTTTATGGCATCGATTGCATCTGTTTACATTGGAGAATGGGCCACTGGTGTTAAACAAGGTTATGGAATAATGGATGATATAATGACAGGTATAAATATGTACATTTATTGAGTTAAAAGTAAACAACAAATGAAAAAATTCTAAAAAGAATATGAGAGTAATTTTATATAACTTTTTAATATCAAAATTACATACATATTATTAATAATTTAATGGTGTTACAGGTGAAAAATATCTTGGGTCATGGAGTAATGGTATGAAACATGGTAATGGTTTGATCGTAACACTTGATGGTATTTACTATGAAGGTGTTTTTACGCAAGATGTCTTGACGGTGATTATATATATTTGAACATTTTTTTATGTAAAATATTTTTTTAACAACATAACTTATTAATTTTGTTATTATTTATTAAAAGGGTCATGGGGTAATGGTATTTGAAGATGGCACACATTATGAAGGTGAATTTAAGTCCGCAGGAATATTTTGCGGAAAAGGTACATTAACATTCCGAAGTGGCGATAAATTAGAAGGTAATATGAATGGTGCATGGAATGAAGGTGTCAAAGTTATCGCCACATTGCATATGAATAAAGCTAGTGGAACTGCGCAACCTAATTCAAAACCAGCGTAAGTATATATATATATATATATATTTATGTAATATTAAATATTTATGTTAAAAATTGTTTTAATAGTAGCAAATAATTAATTATTAGTAGTTAATTAATAAGAGTAACTTTTTACATTATTCTCATTATTGTTAGATCTTTTGGAAAACTATGTGTACCTCCTGATCAAAAATGGAAAGCAATATTTAAACAATGCTATCAACAACTTGGTATATCTGAACCAGTCACCAAAAATTTTAATTACAATGAAAAATCTGTAGAAACGCAAAAAGTATGGCAAAATGTTGCAAGTATAATAACAAAATCTCATCAGAAAACATTGCAACGAAAAAAGCTATCTACCAACACTTCAAATACAAAAGAAAGAAGTAGCGAAACTATCGATCAACTGGATAAGATACCAGGTTTTGGACGAGATAAACTCACTAGTCAGACTTACAATGAAGTTCACAAGTATTTAGTGAAAGCTTTTGAAAGCCCGCATCATCCATTGGGCGCTCTTTTAACGGAAATTGCTGCAGTATACACAGCTACTTATGGTGGAGTAAGAGTGCATCCATTATTACTTAGCCATGCAGTATCAGAGCTTCACAGTGTTACAGCAAGAATATATGAGATTGTACTCCTTTTATTCCCTGCTCTTCCACGTTGTGGCAAAGAGTATATTCTTGAAACTGATAGTGAAGAAGAGTATGCATTGTAAAATTTATAAAAATTATATTTAAGATTATCTCAAATTAGTAACGCACACACTTTCTAATTTAAAAATATTTACTTTTAGGCAAGTCATAAGCGCTGCCACGATACTTCATCCAATATTACTGCCACGTGTACATTCAGCACTTTTTGTATTATACGCCTTACATAATAAAAAGGAGGATGATGCATACTGGGAAAGATTGATGAAATGGAATAAGCAACCCGATATAACTCTGATGGCCTTCCTTGAAATTGATCAGTAAGTAGTAAATTTATATATAAATATATTATAAATTTATGATAATAAAACAAAATTGTCATACAGAGATACTTTAGAGATACATTACTTTATTATACTAATTAATTTGTATTTAACTTTTACAATTATTTACATTTTCTTACGAAATTGCAGGAAATTTTGGAAAACTACAAATGTAATAAGCATTTCAGACAATTCGTTACCATATCAGCATGAACCATATTTCAGTGAGGCCATAGAAACTTTACAACAACTTAAAACGACTTTTTCACCTTTAGAAAAGCTACTAGTGGTCAGAAATACATTTGAACAAATGACACAAGTATGAATACATGCATAGGCGATAATATTGATATTGCTATTTATGCAATGCGTTTAAATAAATTATTTATATTAAGACATTTCTCTATGTTTTTAACAATAGGCAGTACAAAAACAACTAGGGTCTACATATTTATGGACGATGGACGAACTATTTCCGGTATTTAGTTTTGTTGTAGTCCGTGCTAGTGTATTACAATTAGGAAGTGAAATACATTTTATCGAAGACTTCATGGAGCCGTACTTGCAAAATGGAGAACTTGGCATTATGTTCACTACTCTTAAGGTCAGATATGATTATAATGTATAATATATGAAAAAATAAGGATTATTTAATAAATTTAATTAATTTTATTATAGGCATGTTATTATCAAATATTACAAGAAAAAACGAACATGGGCGATTAATGCAGTGTTCTCACAAATATATGGTACAATGAAATTATCAATATATGTGAATAATCAATATATAGAACGTATATACATGAGAATAAAATTATACTCATGAAAACACAAAACAAGCTAAAAATGGACATATAAAAAGTATGTATTTATATTATAATAAACAAAAGTGATAATTTGCATTTAGGATAAATAATATTAGTATCATGATTATGTAAAACTAAAATGTGATTTTTTATCTCAGATGAGATAAGAAATTACATAACATATTAGTTCGTTTTGTCGTTATAAAGTGTATATAAGTTTACTATTGAAAAGTAATTATCATTACTTAATTCGATGTTCTGCAAATAACGCTTACATATGAGTCATAGAAACTAAACTTCAGTACTTCCAGTTATCTGTTATTCAAGGACACCGCGCATTAAAAGCCATAGAAGTGCGTAGCTCAATATTGTGATAAGAAAAAAGTTGGAAGTTACCTTTATTTATATATTATACATTTTTTCTTCTCTTCATTACAATGTTAACTTATAGAAACACTAAGAAAGCTTTTTAACATCTACATATGATTGCTTATCATACTTCCTAATTTGTAAATACACTTTTAATAGAAATTTTTTTTTGTACAATTTGTACAGCATGCATGTTCATTTTAATATCACTTTTAAGAATTACTTATATTTATTTAAAATTAAAAAAGGAATTATATATGTATATCATTAAAAGCCATAGAAGTAGTTTAATATTGTGATAAGAAAAGTTAATGGTTACGTTTATTTATATATTATACATTTTTTCTTGCTACATTATAATGGTACATATAAAAAAACTTTATATATAAGATCTGCATATGATTGCTCATAATTTCTAATTTGTAAATATGTCACTTTTAATAGAAATTCTCTTTTATACTATTTGCACACATTCATATTCATTTTAATTTCACATTTTCGAGATTTACTATAATTTAAAAATTAATTATATAGATGCTATAAATCTTATAACTATTATATTGTAATACAAATGAATAAGAGAGGAAATGAATAAGGGAGGAAATGGCTACTCATTAAATAATTCATATTGTTTCTAATATAATTCATATAAAGAGGGTATATTTCTATCCCGTAATTTGCAAAAATACATGCTAGATATCTCTTTGTTAACAAATTCCACGTCTATAATCCATTGATATATATGTATGTATAGTACTGTAAGAGATATGTATATATATATATTAATTAATTAATATTACATAATTAACAAAGATATTAAAATTAATATTAAAGCTTGTTTAAGACATTTGCAATAATTTTAAAGACTTACTACTTTATTTATTTTAAATCATTTCACAGAATGTGTATATATCATATTAAGAAAGTTTTATTTACAGTTTATTTACAAATTTAAAATATTTAATTGTGCTATGTGTTCCATAAATCTCTTCACTTTTATTTATATGTGATATTAGTTAAACAAAACATTTCCTAATAACTAGCATGTACCTGAAACATATTCTTTATGTTAATTCAAAAGAGCTCGCCTATTGTTCAATATTTATATTTATTATGAATGTTTGTAATTATTTATTTTTCAGAAAAATTATATAATATTACATCAAAAGAATCATGTGATAATTAATTTTCTTTTGAATTACTTTTAAAACACAGAAGATGTTTCTAAAATGTTTCAAGTTTTTAATGTAAACTATCGTTTATCCACATCTCAGTAAGATCAATTGCGCTGGCTCGGATTAACATATTATGAATATATCATAATTATTTTCAATATGCTGTACACGTTTTATAATACGTTTGTCGAAGCCAAAATTAAATCAAAGTGTTAGCATCAAATAATATATATGACATCAAGTTCCCATTTGAACGCATTTAGTTAAAATATGGATCAAGTACAATTATATCAGTCACAATTTGTAGAAGAAATTTTATTCTACGGTATAGTAAACATTCCAAATATCTAAAAAAAGTGTACATGGAATAGTTATTTATTTACATATTATTCAAAAAATAGTATAAGTATGTGAAATATTAATATGTGAAATATTAATATTATATACTATATATTGATATTACAACAAATAAGATTATTGAATCAATATATATTGAAAATATATACTTTTTATTGTCAAAGCGGAAGCGTGAAGCGATTAGATTACCATCAAAAGTCCATTAAAGGGAAGTTTGTAACAATGATGTATTAAATGAATCGCATTTTCTAAATGGCGTAATAGTGTGAAGGAATATTGGCCATTATTTTGTACTAGAGTAAAAATAGTACATTTAAAAAATAATTTGTACTATTGGAAATAAAAGGAATACGGGCGGATCACGCAAATATAAAAACAGCATAATGAAATCTATGCATTGTTAATATGTGTTAGTTTAAGTAATTATACTATATTATACATTCAAAAGATTTATTTTTTATGTTTTTTGGCAATATAAAATTCTGGAAAATTGTATGAACACTATGTATTATGAATTTTTTAATAATTTTGACAATATTCCATTATTTAACGTGAAATAAAAATAGATTAATAGATTTGATATACAATCGATTGATTATGTTAATGTTAACAATTGTTTATTCATCATCATTGTAAAAAAATAAAATTGTCAAATACATGAAAATACGTGTTTTCATTAAAAAAAACTACATACACACATTTCTCTGCTTCAACTTTACACCTCCTTTCAGCACATGCGTGGTCACGTGAGAATTGATGTAAATCGTAAGGTGGCGGGCGAGTAACGCAAAATAATTGGAACTACTGGTAGGGATAGAGATAGCAGATAGAACAGGAGAGTGAGAGAGTGAGTAAAATGGAAGTTCCATCTGATTGTTGTACCTACCAAGTAATGCTGTTTTGAAAATTTTACTCACGATCCTGACAATAAATGTCACGCGAATCATAATTGTAAATAAAAAAATGTTTGTAAACGAGCTTTGTGGAGCAAAATTTTTATAACGGATAAAATAACCGACATTTGGAAATTACGTCGCAATATAACCTGAGTATAAACTAACCTCTTGACATCAAGGCACCTCAAAACACGAAAGAATTTTCTACAGCACGAAACGTTTACTTCTGAAAAATGTATGTAATATTCAATTATTGTAGAAGTATTTCAAATATATCTTTAGTTGTACACACCTCAGAATACTTAACAATTATTATATAGTGCCCTACTGAAAAAAATCATATCATGTTACATGATGAAATCATGTAATTAAAACATGTAAATCATATAATGGATTGTTCCAAATCAGTATGTGATTTTTTACAATCACGTAATTCGAAAAATCACATAATATTAGAAATAATTTCATCCATTATGTGATTTTATAGTTATTAAATTTTGAAAAATTTAATGATAGAAATAGAAGAAAAAAGAACATATCATCATGTGACTTTTCAAATTACGTAATTTAAAAAAAATTATGCAGTGATTTGGAACAATTCACTATTTGATTTACATGTTTTAATTACATGATCATACAACTCTGTGACGTAATTTTTTTCAGTAGAGTACAATTAATATTATTTTAGAATATACATCTTAGAGTACACAATAATTATTTAATTTATGTTGCAATCTTCGAATAATGTAAATCTTTAATGTAGAAGCTTATCTTTGACAAAAAGAAGTAGGTGTCATAAAAAAACCATGTCGAAACGTAAATTTGATGATATGGAAGATGCATCTAATAAGCAACCACTTAAGAATTCATTGGACTCTGATGAAGATGACGATGAAGTAAATGAAGATACCTATAACATCATGAATGAAGATGAATTTGAAGGTATCTCGAATTGGATATGTAATATTATATAGATAAATCAATATGTTACGTTTATCATTATTATTTTTATTGTAAATTCTTATTTTGTACAAGTTGATATATATGGAATAGCTTAATTACACCTATCTAACAGGTACAGAAGATGGACCCTCGGCACCAGAAGCAAATGTAGGATTTACAGCATTTAATATGAAAGAGGAGTTGGAGGAAGGTCATTTTGATAAAGATGGCCATTACCTTTGGAAGAAAGAGAAGCAAGTTAGGGATAACTGGCTGGACAATATTGATTGGGTCCAGGTGAACAAATATAACATGAAATCTGCTTTTGAGAATTAACTAATATATAAAAATGCAAAATTTTCCTTTTTTACCAATTTTGTATCATTCCAAGAATTATATTATACTCTGGAATTTCAAAGCAGTATTTATCATTTCTTAATAATTCAATGAATTTTGAGTGTTTGATAAATATTACATATATTTTTTTCGCAGGTTAAACCTGGTTCCACCACTAATTTACAAAAAAGTACCAAGTCCAGCAAAAGTTATGGATTGGGAGATAGCGATAGTGATGATGAGGGAGATATTATGTTTGATCCTATTCCATTGTATAAACAAATTTTAGAATATCTTAAACCTGGTGAAACTGTTTCAAAGACATTATGCAGACTTGGTAAACGCAATAGAGCATATGTTCAAATTATCACAAATAAATAATGCTGATTGTCCCAATCCAGGTAAAGGAAAAAAGAAATTGACTACAGCTGAAAGGTGGAAAAAGAAAAAGGAATCCAAAACAGGTAAAGAAGAGGAAGATCCAAATTCTATTAACATAACAAAGTTAACAGAGCTGGCAAATGAATTATTAACACGCACTGGTAATATGAACATATATCAAGAAAGTTATGAACAAATAAAAAAGAAGGTAAAAACTCTCTCTCTTTTAACATTTATGTATAGTATATATTATCTTAACCCTCAGTACACACGCGGGATGATATTTCTTTGCTATACATGGTGGGTCACTTATGTTCCCGATTAATTTTCTCTCATCACTTTCATAAATAAATATATATATATATAAATTATTAAGTGATTCTTTCTTTATATATCCCTTATCTTTAGAACATATTTGTAATATTTTAAATACATAATTTAGTTATGTATTTAAAAAAAGTAACAGTTAGAAACTATTATTTAGCTAAGTGTTCCTAATATTTCAAAGAAAAGAAATGCACAGGACACAAATGACTCAATTGTGTGTATTATGGTTTAATTATAAGAAATTATATTTTATAGATTGAACAAGCAGATAAACATGCACACCCTTCAAAACAAGAAGCAGAGCTAGATATGTATGCTGATGATTTTGATGAAAAGGAGAAGGCGAAACTAGATGACACTGATAATGGTGGGTAATATAACTTATTAATGACAAACATTTTTACAATATATTGTTACTTTTTGTTCTTGTATAGATATTTTTTTATGTATCATCCATACATAATATACATTGTACTATACAGGAAAGACAGCAGAAACAAGCAATGCAGAAGAAAATACGTCTCTAGAAGAAAATGTAACGTGGGATTTGAAATGGTCACAAGATGAAAATGCAGAGATACATGGACCTCATACTAGTCAGCAAATGCATGTGTGGGCAAAAGAGGGTTATTTCAAAAAGGGTGCCTGGGTCAGAAGAACCGGACAGCAAAATCAATTTTATAATGCCTCTAGAGTAGATTTTGAACTTTATCTGTGACATTTTTGTCTAATACAAAAATGTGAATAAATAAATATAAAAATTGTCTGAATATTTGTCAAATCATGCGAAACTTCTATGAAAGTTATATGTACTATAACATAACGTATATAAAATTTTTACACAAAAAAATAATACATTATTATAAAAAATCTATATATAAAATCTATAAAACATCTATATAAAAAAAGGGATTACAATGTAAGAACTTATCAATATATTGATAAGTAGCTCAAATTATACATTTCAATAATTTTAATAAAATAACAATTTATTTTAATTCACAACACTTTTTGAAATTTTATATATGAGCAATTTTTAAATTGATAAATATAATGTATATAGATACACGCAAATATCAATTTCCAATTTATAAATAATAAATGTTTATTTAGTAAATATATATATATATATCGTAGCAATCGTGGCGTATAGGCCGTAGAGAGTTGTGTGGCTGGTGTTTGTGCCAAACCAGTTCAAATCCGTCCAGAACGCACATCAGATTTTATTTAATCATCATTTCGAAAGGCAAACCACTGAGGGTATCTTTACCATAATAATCTCTTCTAATAGAGAGACCGTTCAGTGTTAAAAAACTGTAGGTTCTATATATCAGTGAATATATGCAGAAAAACTCATCACGTCTCAGACAAGAGACAACTTAAGAGAAAAAGATTAATTAGTAAGCGAATGATATATATGAACAAGAGATGAGATATTACAAATTCTATATTTATATGCTCTAAAATTTCACACAAATTAATTTATGAATAAGTAATCATTTTGCGTAATTTTAGGAAAATCTAAATTTTAAAATACATAACCTATCATATTTAAAAATGATAATTTCATTTCTTTATAAAATGCAATGTCTAAAATGATATTTAATCAACTATTATTTTTTAAAATTATATGTTATTATACAAATGTTTTCGTCGTAAGTTATTAAAAACCATCTGGTACTTAAATCAAGATATAACTAAACTCATATACTTCAGAGACTTCTTGCGCATTCCTACGAGAGTAAGGTCGCTGAAATTTATGGTCCTCGGAGCTTGGTATTTTTAAATAAGATTTTATATCCCTAAAATAAATCTATTTGTACCGTACAGTATAATAGCCATACATCTTTATTTATCTAGTAGAGCGAAACTCTCTCTTTTCCTTGATTCTTATATTTATTTTGTACGTTCCAGATGGGAAACGCTTCTTTGGAGCAAAAAGTAAAGTGTCTTGCCAGAAATAAAAAGAATAGGATAAGACTGGAAACTTTCGTTTTTATTTATTATGAAAATAAATAACTCACCCTTTTTTATCTGTTATGTAGGCACATCTAAAATGTAGATGTGCAAGAAAACTAAACTATAAGAAGGAAAGAGGAGTATAAGATAGAAAGTAAAAAAGTATGACTAAATAATAGAAGACAAGCGATATTGCATCGGTATAATAATGAATTACAAATTGAAACTATAAGCTTTTGTTGCGTGTGTGTAGATAATTGGCACGTTTTTTTTACTGAATATAATTTTATTAAACGTTTTGAACATTTTTCTTAGCAATGTACGAAATTTTGTATATGTAATTACTTAAAATATTATTTTAAGTATTTCGTGTTGACGCAAAAATTGTTCAAACACGAATATCTGAGAGTACACGTGTGCATGCATATATATACGTATAGATTTGTATATGTTGTACACATAGGGGAACTGTTCCCAATTTTACGTCACTGCTCCACCGAGACTCTTTGATTAATCTCGTGTTGATTTTTTCCCGATGAAAATTACATCAGATACCATTCACGTCCATAATTTTTCAACGTTTAATAATAAACAACTTGCTGTAACGTAGCTTTTAATTAAAGTTTTATTCAAGTAAAGTTCACTTGAAATTTACTGAAGCGCGAGATTTTAACACGTACTACGTGACTGCAGTTTAGTTCGAAGAGACTTTTTAATTTTTAATTGTTCGCGATATAATATTTACGTGTTATAACGCTTCTCGATATTTTTATTAAAGAGAAATTGATTTTCAATTGATTTTAAATTTCGATCACACAAAGAATCTCGCTGTATGAAGCGTACTTGGGGACACCCTGTGTACGCGCGTACATTTTCGTAAGTATAAATCCGTAGCTCATCTTGAAAGGTCAGAAGAATTTCAAGCGCGAAGTGTTAAACATAGAAGTCCAAAGTGTCTAGACTAGATTACAGTAAGAACTATGAATCGACACTTTTTCTTGGTAGCTACACGAGTCGATCTCTTTATCGGGAGAGTGGGTCTAAATATGACTACGTTACTAAAAAGTGCGGTGATACACATGCAATGTACAATGTACCGTCGCTCATTGAAACGCAATGTCTATCGTGCATCCAACAAGTTCATTAACAATTACATGCTTCTCTCGTAATCAAGAAAATATTCATTTAACTAGATCGCTTATGTGGATAATAATAAGTAGAGAAGCGCCAAATACGGTCGAGGCTGGAAAATATTCGTCTTTTTCAAATTCACACTTAACGATAAATGAGAACTCCTTGTTTAACACCTTTTCTCAAATTAAACCATGCTATTCGCTGTATTGGTAAACAACAATTAAATAATTCAAACATAAACAGAATGACTTGTATAAAATAATTATTTCATTATTACGAACCTTCCAATCAGCGATAGATTATTACAAACGAAATGACGCGTTCGCGTGCATTTAGAGTAATAAATTTCTCATTATATGATGCTACAAACGGGACCTTTAAACTTTGAAAATTGTTTTTGTACTATTGAAAAAAATAAATATACAAAAGTAATGCATGAAAATAATATTGTATATATATATATAAAAATGAAACGGTAATTTTAATATAAATATAATGTTAACAATAAATAACTATAAATATATTGTTTTATTTAACAGCAAAAGAAACCATTTTCCGCTTTTATTAAAATTAAGTATATTATCTCACACATTTACAAAAAAACAAAGCGCTTGCGTAAGACACGTTGAATTATTCCCAGCTCCAGATTTTTAACACATAAAATAAACTACAATACAAAAGTAATCGTGATTTCTGCTTTCTTTTTTTTTTCAGTTTTTCACCGCTTCAATCGGCACATTAATTGATCAACGTTCTGCCGAGAACGCAAGTTAACTCAGATTTGCTACGGAGATACGAGAGTGCACGAAGCAAAGTAGTAAAAAGGTACATTGCATTACATCCACGCGACGAGAAAACGGTACTTTGGTCTTCTTCTTTTTTTTCAAGCTTGAAAGGGGGGGGACGCAAGGCAACTGGAGAACACGGAGGGACGTTCGGACGAGGGTGGAGACAGGGTAAGAACGACACATACGAGCAATACGAATCACGTGCCGGTCTCATAACGCAGACGAGGTGTTTCCTCGTGCGAACTATTTTCCGTCGGCTTATCTTTATTGCAGCGACTCACCTAATCGCCTTTATTCTTGGTCTCTCAAACGACCAAGGAGGAATTCCTCCGAGTTCGAGTCGCCGGGAATATTTCGGGAACGATGGTATTGCCGTTATGAAACCGGCACCGTAGAACACACACGCATATCACGCACGCACATACAGGGGAACAAGTAAAACGGGCACTCGCATATGGACGTTTACGCACGTGAGGGTACGTCGTGATTTATCGGCGTTGAAACGGCGTTCGAACACTTTTTTTTACTTAGCGGGAAACTTTTCCGTAGGCTTACTTCTATATAAATCACGAAGGTGATAATAATAAGGTCGTTATAACATTGAATGCGCAGTGCGCACGGTGATTTATCGGCCAGAATGTTGGAACCATCTTATTAATATCTTAACAAGCTCTGATACACCTGTTACCGTTCTTTAATTTACATGGAAATCAACTCGAGAGAGAGATATTTCCTACGGAGAGCGAAGAAAAAAAAAGTTGTTTTCGACCGTTCTGACGCCAACTATATGCATCCGACATGTTACACAGGCTGTATGTACATACAAAAATAGCCACCGTGCAGCAGCGGCACGCCTCAAACGCATCGAACTCTCCGAAGTGTGGTTTCGAGGGGTAAAAAGGGGGATACTCGCGGCTGAGAAGAGGAAGTGGAGATAGCGAGGAAGGACGCTTGCCGAGGCCTTTATCCCTCTTAGGGTAGCTCTGGTCCCGCTAACCCCTCTCGGAATGAAGCGCCTCTCCACCTCCCTCGTCTTCCTCTTGGTCGTTCTCGAGACGAGATGCACGTAGCATGACTAACTACCATGACTAACGAGTCGGGCGAAGTGCCACCGAGGAATCTTGGCTAACCGAGTGAAAGAGAGATAGGTAGATAGATAGAGAGAGAGGGAGAGAAAATACTTTCGGATCGAATATTTCATGCCTCGCTCAAGGGGTGGTCTTCTCTCTCGAATCCTCGAGAATTCTTGAATTATGTCTATATGTCAGATGAATGAATAAATGAATAAAGGCGTTGGATGTGATTAAAGGCGCGAACAACATGCAAGGGCGATAGATGTTAAAAATAATGATTGTGAAATCACGTGTATTATTCGAGCTGCTTGTTATAGACCAAAGGTTCTATATATGTATAATTGCTATATGTATATAGGCTCATTTATACATATAATTACTCGCGTCTTGGAAATCACGTGTATTATTCGAGCTGCTTGTTATAGACCAAAGGTTCTGTATATATGTATAATTGCTATATGTATATAGGCTCATTTATACATATAATTACTCGCGTCTTGGAGTTCTCAGATCTTATACATTTCCAACGATTTTCATTGCTGTACATGCTCGGAGAGCCTAGCCTCTTCAGTTTATTCGGAGAAGTTGGAGATTTTATCTGCGGTGATTACTTAGAGAAACCGTAGTTTATAATCGTGATGAAGTGAGTCTCAGGATTTCTGTACGAAACAAACGTAAATGGAAATACCGATGGAAAGGATCTTAGTCGTAGCTTGAGCGGCCTAGATGTATTGTAGATACCTGCTCACGATTTACGCTTAATCGCGCGATTTGAATGGTAGAGAGAAAGCGAACGAGAAAGAGAGAGAGAGAGAGAGAAATGTACAGAGATGAGATAGAGAAATGGTTGGAGATGAACACCTAATGTCGGTAATCAAAGTTGTAAATTGGATCGGATTTAATTTCCTCCTCTATTCCTGTTCCTTAATGTTCAAGTGACAAAGAAACAAAGAGACGCGACTTATACGTTCAATTAGAATTTTAATCTTCTTGATTATCTCCGTTGAAAATTATTTTGGAAATTAATTTAATATTCGTGTACTGCATAACACATTTTATTAATCATTGAATACGCGAATTATTTTTGTTGAAATCTAAATGACATTCAAAGTAAATTATGCATAAGATAACAAAAAAAGATCTAAGGATATAATTGCGTCTATAAAAATATAACGAGAAGAAACGAATTTCCAGATCATAATTCAATATGCTCGTTTTTATGATGTTTGAAATCGATCATTTGCCTTAAAATTCCAATAAAGTCGAAGGTCCAAAATTTACTGACTTTTCTTCTTCTCTCTTTCTTTATCTGTCTTTCTTCATTTCGTTCTCCTTACTCCTCAGCAAGTCTGTCGTAACTCTTCGCATAATCAAAGAAGTAGAGTCGGTCGCCGACTTTCGAGTTAAACTACGACGATCAATTGTGCATTCCACGTCGAAACTTGAAGACTTAGCGAGCCAAGAAGACTCGTTTCGGCTACCGAAAGGCTCATGATGTAGCTCGCTAGGTCAGTGGATCGCACGGGAAGTACGTTAACAGGGAATTTTCATTCAAGCTTTTCTCTCTCTCTTTCTCTCTTTCTCTCTCTTTTGCTAGGCTTCTCACTTTGGGGTGGAATGAATTTTTCAGAGAGCCAAGTGCATCCCAGGACGAAGGAAGGCTTGCGAGAGAAGCCTGCACATGAGAACATGAGCCCTGAATGTTTCGTTCTAATCGCATTAAAGCTAAACGCTTTTACGACCCTCGTAAATATAGTTTCGTCAGTTTCCTTCTTCCTCTCTTCTTTTCCCTTTTTTCCACGTAGCTGAGTAACATCATTTTTTTAAACGGTCGTTTGGCAGCCGTTCGGTACGAATGAACATTGATATGAATCGACGAGGATTGCAGAATATCTGGGAAAACTGTGAACATTCTGAACGGGAAGAGGACGGCGGTTTCCATACATTTTTTATGATACCATCCGCATATCGAATAACGACCTAGCAACGATCTCTCATCTATATGATCTCGTTAGAGGGACACCGTGTAGCTGTGTATCTCAAGGAAATTAACTTTCCACGATCTATGAAGAAGGATAATTAATTCAAACCACGATGTGTTTCTTCGATATTTGCTATTAGTAATCTCTTCCAAAATTTATGACCCCCAATTTTGATAGCTACGAAATTAACTCCGCTCCATTTCCTTATTGATGTTCGCCGTCGACGGATCAATAACACGTATAATACACATAACGAACCTTCTTCGTCGTGATAATAACGATCTACTCATTTATTATTGAAAAATTAATCGTACGAAAGAATACAGAATAGAGTATGATGTATGAGATTAGGAAAATATTATCTCGGTACACTTTTCTGACCCTTCAATTTTAAAATTTATCGTCTATTCACTTCGAGATTCATCAAACAAACGTTGACGATTTAAAGAAAACGTCTTTAATCTCCCTCTCTCTCTCTCTCTCTCTCTCCCTCTCTATCTTTCTCTCCTTTTAAATTCTGTCATTGTGAAAGTTCAAGCTCCCCCGACCCGTAGTAGGAAAATGCAATTCAGTAACGAGACTTAATCTCTGGATGCTGCAAACTACTACTACTACTGCTACTACTACTACCACCATTCAAAGTTACCTTACAAGCGGATCCAATTAGGAAGTTTTGCATATTCCGTTAGGTTTCGTGAACGCGGTGCGTTTGAAGGCGTGCGCAAATATTAAAAAAAAAAAGAAAGAAAGAAATACACATACAAATAGGTTCTCAGGAATCGTAATCGCAGATTCGCGTAACGATTTCCTTTGTCGTTTACGTCGAGAAACGCACGCACAGATAAGTGCATACGTATCTTTATTGGTGTGTAAAACAGAATCGTTATAGCGAGTCGCGAGTACGAGCCTGTCCGATGATTCCTATAACGGAAACGTACGCACTTTATTCGTACTGCATTGAGTATATTTTCGTATTCAAAACGTAACATCTTTCTTTTCCAAACTTAACATCATAAATTAATAAATAAATATATATATTTATATTTATATATTTATATTTTTATGTATTTGCTTATGCTTCGTATAAATGTGTCCTTTGTAGTTTTCCCTAAATATATTCGGTGTGTAATGTGCTTACAGAGTAAAAGGTCATAACTATTATTGCTTCAATTTACAATACTTCGTACGAACGAGGGATCCCTCCCTATGTCAGTCGCAAAAGAGGGAAAAAAGTCGAATTCGCGATTTATAACGTAATTTTTGCTCCCTTAAGCATGTTTTGTGTGGAGAAACCTGTTAACGTAACTTTTCAGCAAACGACTTATCGTTCTTTTATTAATAGCGCTCTCGATCGCGCAGCTCAAATTTGTAAGCTTCGAGAGCGACCGAGTATCCGGATACTCGTTCAATTTGAATACGAAAAGATCAAATATCTAGCAAATGGACTTTCAATTACAAATATTGGAGTCAGCTTTCATATCCAGCGCTACAAAAAGTTTAATAATTTATATTCACCGTTCAGTTATTATTCGAATGATCAATAACTTCTAGAAATTCGTGTTAGTGTAAGTAAAGAAATTTGGATCCGGATACTCAAATACTTACTGATACGTGCGAAACCGAGTCCGAGCTTAAACGAATGTTTCGGATACTTAAATATCCGAGGCGGGACGGGGGGAGGGGGATAATAAGAGCTGTATTAATCAACCTTGACGGTTGTAACGTAGCTGACAATAGTTTAATTATAAACCCCCGAGTCTGGAGCGAAGAGTATTAATTTCTAGATAGCTAGTAATCTCTAAGAGGACCTTTAATCGACTAACGCGACGCAGCTTTGATTTGATTTGTCACTACTTGTTCAAACGGATCCGACAAAACGAATGCTCGCCGGGCAGAATCGGGCCACTGCATTCGCACTGAGCTAGCGGATTTCAAACTCGCAATCCTCGCAAAATAAATACGGGTTCCTCTTGTGTTCTCTTTCCCTCTCATGACCCGGCCAGTACAACGTACTCTTGCGCTCCCACACAATTTACATTCCGAGTCAGATTGTGTTCCCTCAGTGAGAATGCATCCTGGCTTTCTCTTTCTCTCACTCTTTCATGCTCTCTCTCTCTTTTTCTCTCTCTCTCTCATACACACACACACACACTCTCTTTCTCTCTAGCAGCGGCGCAACTATCTCGGAAGACATTTCATTTTCACTCGTCCACGGTTGCTTCTGTTTGTCCTGGGGGGATAATTTCAGCGTGTTGCACGTCGTAATCCCGCCGGTTTCTTACGAGCCAAAAGCACCACCAGTTCTCATTCGAGCAACAGAATTTTGGATAAATCGCTTTTCCGACGACGACGATGACGACGACGACGACGACGACGACGACGACGACGAAACGACGACGACGGCGGTATCGATCATTCTTCCAACACCAAGTGGAAAGTAATGTCCACCCACAATCTCGACGCCACTCTTGCGTCTTACCGCGGTACAAACTGTCTGGAACACAGGATGTCGTTCTTTTTATCTTCTTTTTCTTTCTCTTCTCTCTCCGTGCCCATCCGTGCGAACGAACATTACCGTTGCTTCAGCCGTGCTGAAATGCACCTGCAGTTCGTTGGTTCTCATATGTAATGAGACGTAGGGTGACCGATAACGAGAGTTAACACGGATAGGACCGATGCACTCGTTTCCAAACAATGTCGTACCTCGTGCAAATTTAACGATCGAATGGCGATTCGAAGTGTGGTGTAAAATCTTTCGTGTTTTCTCGTGCCATTCTCGCGGCCACTCCAAGTCCCAGCGCACACACCCTGGCCCTCTCGACACATATACGGCGCAACGCCTCAAGTATCAAGACGTCGCGCTGAGGCAATAATCTCGAGACAGTTTCGGATAGTTAAAGGCCCGTGATACGGAGTCGACGGCGTATCTGGTTCCGCCTAACGACTAGACTATCCCCAGATTCGCTGATTACCGCCGCAGCTGGACCCACCAGCTTACGACCTCCGACCGCCCAACTCCCCTCATACAAAGACGACATGCGGTTTCTCGGATAACGGTGGTGGTGGCGATGGCGGCGGCGATGGCGGTGCCGTCGGTCCGTAATCGTAATCGTACTCGTAATCGTAACTGTAGTCCAACCGTCGTAGAGCGTTCGACCTGGCGACGGGAGGACTACGTGCACGATAAAGCGATAGCACTTCTGGAGGCTCATCCCGCAGATCTGTCACGTCCGCTACTGCGTACACCCCTTCCTCCACTGGAGGTTGCTTGCCCTGCAACGTAGGCTCGACGGCGTCGCGACGTCCAGGATGCGCATACCGCGGCGTCTCGTAGATGTTCGTTTCCCGCGATTGCGGGCTGTAATCTGTCGTCGTCGTCGTCGCCGCCATCGCAGCCGCCACTTTGCCGCGCGGCGAATCGTACGAGATGTCCTCGTTGTTTCTGGCCAACAGTCGGCGGCTGTACGACTCGGCGCTTTTGTCCAGCCCGTTGTCACCCCTACCGACGTAGACCAGAAACTCGGGACGATTCGGCGCCGCGTACGCCAGTGACTGTCTCTTCCTCTTCGCGCGAGTTAACCGCGCGATCAGGGTGAGCACGGCCGCGGCCGCCAAGAAACAACCAGCGGCCGACAGCGATAGATACAGGGGACTCAGGCGGCACCGCAGGGAGCCCTCAGAGAGTGCGATCAGCGCTCTGCCAGCGAATTCTTCGTCGCTGCAGACGATGTCGTGGGTGTCCAGTTCGAGTCGTGTCTCGTTCCGACGCTCCTCGGCGCGAATCACGTTCCAAAGCCAATGCACTGAGCAGTTACACACCAAAGGATTGCCGCCAACTCGTAGATGTGACAGCCCGTCCACAGGAAACTGCGTCGGCTGCAGGGTCGCCAAACTGCATCGACGTAACGAGACCCACTTGAGGTACCGAGCTCCGTAAAGAACTCGCGCTGGCAACTCCTTCAATTCCCGATTGCCGTCCATCGAGATGCGCTCGAGGTTCACGTTATCGGCGAACGCCCGCGCGTTCACGTTTGCGATCATGCAGTCATTCAGGTCCAAGATCCTCAGCTCGAACAAATTGCGAAAGGCTACGGCCTCCAAGTATCCAAGGGGATTCGTACTTAAAACGAGACCTGTCAGAACGTTCAATCTGGCCAGAGCGGCCGTAGGCACGGAAGTCAGATTGTTCCCGGATAAGTCCAGATACCGGAGATCCGGCAGACGATCAAATGCAACGTCGGCGATGTACCTGATGACGTTGTTCGATAGATTTAGGGAGATTAACGATGGTAACGATGGCAATGAATCTCGGTCGAGCTCCAGTATCAAGTTATCCGACAAATCTACACGCTCGAGACTTGGCGCCAGAGCCAGATTATTCGTCGGCACTTCTAATAGCGAGTTATTGTTCAGAATCAGAGTCCGTATCTTATGCAGGTTTTTTAACAACTCGTCGGATAGACTCGTGATCGAATTGTCACTTAGATCCAACACTTCCAGCTCGCTGATGGACTTGAACGCCTGTTCGGATATCTCCGAGATATTGTTGCTGGCCAAGTTCAATTCTTTCAAAGACGTCAGTCCGTCTAAAGCGTTCCTCGCCAAAGTGTGGATCATGTTGCTACTGATGTTAAGCGTGATCAGATTCTGCTGCATGCCGAAATTCGCCAGGCCCAACGTGTGAAGGAGATTCGAGCTCAGGTCGAGGCTTTCTAGATTTCCGTAGAAACCGAAAGTGAGATGTACATTGGTCACACGATTGTTCGACAGGTCCAAGTGGCGAATCTCCGGGTTCAACTGGATCGGCACGACCTCGAGACCGGCGTAGGCACACGAGACCCGTAAGCTCTCGTCGTCGCATCGACATCGTGCCGGGCAGAGGCCACTAGCCACGACTGTCATCACGGCGGCCATCGCTATCGCGATCGGCAGCGTCGACGGCGACGACGACCCTCGTGATGCCATTCCATATGAACTTCTTCTCTCGGACTGGAACTGCCCTGCAACAGATACGAATTATAAAGTTATTAGATTATCATCGACGAATAGATATGAATATTAAAAAATACTCGAGCAGAAAATAAGAAAAAAATTCTACTTGTAACAATTGGAAGAACTTTGTTAAATTTGATCTTGACATTCTTATGATCAACTGATTTGACTTATATTTTGCTTCAACCTAAGATTCTTGGAT
Organism: Trachymyrmex cornetzi; assembly: GCF_001594075.2. Lineage (NCBI taxonomy): Eukaryota > Metazoa > Arthropoda > Insecta > Hymenoptera > Formicidae > Trachymyrmex > Trachymyrmex cornetzi. The sequence goes on from NW_017296051.1 coordinate 426,802, forward strand.
ATATCTATCGCCGAAAACAGAATTCGTAAAAGTTAACCCATTTCTAAGAAATGTAACAGATGAACAATCGGACGGATGGGCAGATCAACATTATAAAATTATAAAGAGTTCGGCTATGCCGTACTACTTAATAATTGATATAAAATGGCATACAAAATTTCATGCCATTTGTTTTATATGTAACACATTTATGTTTAACACATAGTAAAAAATCGTGCGTCCATATGTAGAATTTTTCTTGTGTTACCACATTTTGATTATTACTTCAATGTAAAATAAACATACAACTGATATGTTATTAT
>NW_017296051.1:427135-441211 GCF_001594075.2 Trachymyrmex cornetzi
CTTTCTAACTTAACAATTGCGTATGTCAATTAAAAATGGAATATTATTTTGAGTGTTTTTAATACAATTGTTTCAATTAATCTATATACCTCAAAGTCAATTTAATATCTAAGAATTTTTTCATTCACATTATACGAACAAAAATGTTTTATTAACATTTTCTTACAAGTTACTGCAACTACTCTTCTATGTACTCTACTTATTTTATATGTTAATTTTAAATCACCCTTAAAATCAAAACAACAAATATAAATGTGAAATATTGTGTCAATTATTTAACATTACTAGTTCGTTCATAAATAACACAAGACGAATGAGTTACTTTAACTTAAAATTTAGAGTGGATCTCCTGGGACATGTAAAAAATGTTAAAATTAACATTTTCTTTTTTACTGTGCAGAATTGATACAGAATTGGTATAGAATTAATTACCGAAGTCTGGAAAATTAGATAATTAAACAGTATGACATTTCATATGGCACCCTATATAACATATAACATATAATATATAACATATAAGAGTTTGATATTTCTCTATAATGCCTGAAGATTCTTTGAAAAATAATTCAACAGTTTTTATCACTTACATTTTAAAAAATCAGGGAAAATATAGTCGTGAAAACGAAATATTATTCATTACAATAAGAATTTATCCAAATATCATGACATTTACTATACGCTTATATTTATTATAGACTTCCCAGATAGCATAAGGACGTCCATTGTACGCCCATTGGACATCTGTTTCTGGACATTGGAACGTCCATAGGAAGTCCAAATTATGTCCGTCGAACGTCCTGTGGACGTCCATGGGATGTACATTTGTCACAACTTTGTACGTCCATAGGATATCCGAACACATCCAATTTTGGACCTATTGTGGACTAATTTTTTTTCAGTTGAAGATCTTGCTGCAAATTAGTAATCACGTACTATACGATAATATGTGTTTATTGGAATATATGCTACCATCCTCTGACTGTCTTATTTATTTTCTCCGCTTTCATCAAATGTGAATTAGTCCATTATTGCAGTAAGTGTGTCTTCAATTTAAAATTTGATTAAAAATATTTAAAAGTATTGGGTATTTCATAAAAATAAAAATTACATTTTTTTGGAATTAACTAATTTTATTTGGGCAATATTATTAATATGATATTATATAAAAAGTATGTTATTCAATACTTGTTGGTTCTTGGTTCGGTAAATAAAACGAATATAATAAAAATATAAAGAAAAACATTTAGTAAAAGTAAAATCCAAATTTGGACATCCATAGGATGTTTTGAATAGGACATCCGTATGATGGACATCCCAAGGACGTCTATTTTATGTCCATGGACGTGCGGACGTGATTTGGACTTAAAATGGACGTCCTTGGGGGATGTCCAGTGCTATCTGGGTTATACCTCAAAGCGTAATAGAAATTACTGCACCATCCACGCTGTTCCAATTATCTCTTTAATGATAGAGAGTTTAATGATATTAATTGCGTGTTAATTTTGCATTTCGAAATACTCTATCAAAATTCCACTTCTTTAACCGAACTGATGTAGCACTATCATTACAATCAATGAGATCGCGATAATGTGAAATAATTTAATTGTGCGAGAATTTAAAGGGGCATAAATCAAATCAAAATACGTTGAAACACGAGCACGCACGGTTTCATCCGGGCAATTAGAAAACATTTATTACATCCTATCGTGTTTGTTCGCGCAAACGCGGAAACATTCTTCGCGCTTTACACACTACATACCGCGGTGTGATTATACGAACGATATATCCCTGTATCATGAAGCTGCGGTAAATGTTTCGAATAAAACCCACCGTTAGCTGAAAGACCTTTGTGAACGCCGGGTAAACTCGGCGAAAGCGTAACTACCTTTTACGTTCGCCGGTTTGCCGCACAAGCTCGATGCAAGTTTATTTACGGACACCTGCACGCTCATTCGCGTTCAGATTTCGCGCTGCCTGCATCGCCGACTCCTCCCGGGACATGTCCGACACGGCGCAGTTTGTACGTCAACTTCTTTTATTTTTTTTTCATGTCACGCGGAGGGTAAATAACGCCACCCACTCGCGACAAAAAGAGGAAAATAATACAACTGGCTGCGAAAGAGGAGTGAATATTAAATTTGCGCCCATACATCTCGACTAAATTTACTGCACTCGGCTAATTAAATCGACAACGAATCTCACGAAGCGCGCGCGGTTTTCACCTGGCTGCTTTTCACCTGGCCTTTTTGACACGATCGTCACCTGTCGCCAGAGCAATCAGGTTGATTAGTACAAATTATCGCCAACTGCAGTCTAGAACGCGTTCGCGTGTAAAAGATGAAAAGGTGAAATTCAGGTGTTTCATATAATATATTAATCATAAAAAAATAATAAATTCCAGTTAAAATAATGTCATTCGTCATAACTACACGATCGATAAGAACCATTCACTTGAAAAAAATATCGCGCAATATCGCCTGTTACCCCAATGTTACGGTTTTTTTTAAGTTATATTAATTACATTTTAATTAATTTTATTATGTAAATTTATTGTATATTTTTAAAATATATTAACAATACTTTTTCTGCTTCTTCGCATTACTTTATATCAATGTATATATATTTTCTTCGTATTATCCTCAGACGAAGAAACAAGTGGAACTATCTTTCAAAGAAAGTTGGGAGTAACAAGAAAACGATACGTTTGCCAACGGCGCGTTTATTTCTTAGGGCATGGTGCATCCTTCCTTAGTAAATTTATCCGCAAAACAAGCAATTCGACGAGTTCGTATTTCACGTGAAAGCACAGCGTGCTTGGTCTACTGCGATAGAATTAAGACCTAAAATTTACTAGGTGACAAGATAAACAATGCCGGGGCCATTAATATTTCGTTATAACTCTTATAAAGGTACAATGTTGTAATTTTCATTTCAAGCATTAGTGAATTTATAGTCTCATATAAATTAAAAAATATATATATATATATATATATATATATACTCATATATATTTTTTCTGTCTGATATATATCTTATATATCAGACAGAAATAAATGTTAAATATATAATTAGTCTTTCATATTTTTTACAAATATGACTGCGATAACGTGCGATTAATTGAAGTAATCTTTAGATGGATCAATGAATTTTCGCGAGAAAAACGCTGTTTACAAATCGTCTATTTTTAAATAGATATTTTCTAAAACGAAAAGCAAAGTGCTTTCGCAATTGGTTCTGAAATTCCCGTCTAACACGCGCATAACTTGACCGTCGATTGAAAATCGATACTAGATTAGCCTATCAAATTAACCGCGAGTGCTTCATATAATGTATGTAGCCCCGTAATCGGACGCAAAAGTACCCTGTACGTGGAAAACACGGTTCGCTGAGAGGTACCCCGGAAACGTTACACATGGCCGCGAACTAACAACAATTTGCGATCGTTAACCCATGCCAGAGAGCGCACGAATCGACGGGGTACGCGCGTGCATCAGAGGGCGGAATATTACGCAATGCGCCAACGATAATTTCGATCCCCGCATCGCGAGATTTCTGCCAAGTCCTCTCCTCTCCTCCGCTGTCCAGAAATTTCTCCAATATCCTCGTTTCAGTAAGTGCTTGCCGCGCCCTACGGTAATTTTTCACGTCTCTTTTTCCGCGCACCGTCGGGGAATAACAAATGGCGCTGATCTCACTGTCATGTATAATGCACAGATTTACAGCATCCCGCTATCTGGCACAGCTAACCTTTTTTTTTCCTACCTCGCAACGGACGCGCCAGAATAGGGGCGTTTTTCGGCTCCGGGAATATCGCCGGAGGAAGAAAGTTGTGAAGAGGGTAAAACGAGATCGACACGAAAAGAAGGAAGGAAAGATGAAGAGAAGGAGGAGGAGGAGGAGAAGGAAGAGGAGGAGGAGGAGGAAGGAAAAGGGACTTGATTGCGCGGGGATATTCGAGAATATCATGCCCCACGGTAAAACTGACATCGCCCTGATAAACAACGCTTGTCTACGACCACCAGGATGATAAGAGCAAAGCCCGGGAATTAGCTCAAGTATCGTAACTTCGTATCTAGGTCAGCAGGAAGTTTTTATTTCGCTCTATCTAGCAACTCGTTAAGGATTTACATTTACGAGACTAACTATAATCTAGTTTTGTGCATCGTAAGTTTCGTGTAAGCCCCAACTCAACGGACGATTAAGTACCCTCGAAGCTAGCCTTTAACAGCGTGCTGCAACGATGAAATATTTAGTGCAATATCAAAGATCGGTAATTGTTTCTAAAGCTACAGCGGATACCTATCGAGGTAATCTTGTTGCGAGAAGTAAGATTGTGTTATTAAGAGCAGTTCATTCCGGCGCAGCGATGAGCAGTATATTTAGAAGTTAGGAGGATAACTATATCGGCGAAGAAAAGGGATCAACTCTGTTCACGATTTTATATATATATATATATATATAAAGGGGACATAAAAACAAACATATTTTGTTAATAATGTTTTCCTCTACGACGCTTCGTTTTAATACTACAGGATACAAAATAAGAATTTTATGATTTTAACAAAAAACGAACATGTAAGTGGAATAATTAAATTTATTTTAATTAAACATATATATATATTTTAATCTTAAAAAAAACAATAAACAAAGGAACGGAACAAAAATGGCAAATGATTAGCTCAATTTATAATAAATGTTTAAAAATTCCTCCATTTGCTTTAACACTAAGATAACATCGTCGAAACATGGGCAGGTGCTCCATCGTATTGGAACCACATTTACCTTTTTGCGTCAAGTGGTACGTCTTCAAATTTTAAATTTTGTACACGTTGTCGATGAAATGGATGTAATAATTGTTCATGAAGAACATTCCATACATTCATGTTACTTGTTTATCTTCGCTTGACTTTTATTTATGGGGGCATATGAAAACTCTCATTTATGAGACATCTATTGAAACAGAAGCAGAATTGGTAGCCCGAATTACTGCTGCAGCATATCAGGTTCAGAATATCCCTGCAGTCTTCGAGCGTGTGAGACAATCAATGTTTCGACGATGTCATCTTTGTGTTGAAGCAAATGGAGGAATTTTTGAACATTTATTATAAATTGAGTTAATCATTTGCCATTTTTGTTCCGTTCTTTTGTTCATTGTTTTTTGAAGATTAAAATATATATGTGTAATTGAAATAAATTTAATTATTCCACTTATATGTTTGTTTTTGTTAAAATCATAAAATTCCTATTTTGTACCCTGTAGTATTAAAACGAAGCATCGTAGAGGAAAACATTATTAACAAAATATGATTGTTTTTATGTCCCCTATTTACCCTCACAGTTTGTCGGTCTAATTTTTTTACACCCTGTATATATATAATGTTAACCGAGAATCTTTTTTTATAATTTATGCACGCGGATCAATGTGCGATCTTTGTGTTAAAAATTATAAATATTATATTATTAGATATGTTGTACGCTTTCTTACTTCAAAAGTGACAACTAAAAAATATGATTTTCGCATTATTACCACAATGGAAAAAAAAGTTGTTAACTTGGCTAAATGCATTTAGTTCAAGTATTTATATGTGTATTTAGTATGTTATATACGTGAGTCATATCAACAAAATCTTGTAATTTAAAACATATTATTTGTTTGAATTAACAAATATTTACTTGACCGCTGTATTTAGTTGAATCAACTAATATTTTTTTAAACCAGTAACATTTTTCCTGAACATATACGAGTTACCTAAGTAAAGATTACCCCATCCAATCATTAAAAGTGTAAAACTTAAATTCAAAAATAAAAATATAATCCTATGTATCAAGTATATGAACTGATTTAATTTCATTAAAAAATCGTCAAAATTGTTATAGTTCAAAAAGAATACTTTTAAAAAAGTTATTGAAATCATCATTACTCAAAAAGATGGTTTTTTAAAGAATTGTGAAACAAATAACAAAAATAACATTTGATGATGTTAAGAATATATTCTTTTCGCCAATAATTTTCTGTGAAATTGAAAAATAGTTTTTCCCCTTTACTATAACATTTAATTTGTTTAGTTGTGTTTGAAGTCAAGAAACGTTATTATAATACGTAATTTATATTTATAATTAATACATATAATCTTATTTATTATGTCACAATGTTTTTCATATTATATAAGTATTTTAGACTCATCATCATTTGCGTAGTTTTCCCGAGATTCAATGAATAAATTTAATTATCTTGTATTATTGAAGCCTCTCTCATCATGTATCGGTTTATTTAGATAGTTCTGCACGCGTATCATTACCATCGATATCTTATTACACTGCAATTTACGCGCTACGTGATATTTTCGCAAAAAGAATTCATAATAATATTCGCACATAATTTGTACGACGTGTTTGTAATGAGCTCGCGCGGCACAATTGCGATGCGAGAGGAATTAAAAGACTTCACGGTACAATGTATACGCGATGTTTCTCGTCCCAATATAAATTGCGAAACGAGCAATTCTGGCTGAAAAATTAATATAATCTGCAGCACAGTTTAATTCTCGGTCGCGTGGGATGAGAAGCGTCGGCATTTTTAAGATAGCCAAGTTAAGACCGTCCCGTTTATCGGCCAAAGGAAACGTAAATAATAAATAAGACGATGGTTCCCCTTCGTCGCGACAGACGACGAAATTTGCCAGGACATGCATAATACATGTGGAAATGGCATCGTGTAGTAGCTAGGCAGTTGCTGGGATGACTTCTTGTCTATAATAGAATCTGCGCTCGTTCGCCCGATTCTACGCAGCATAAAGCAAAGAAGTCTCGGATAACGTATAACAGGCCAAGTCATTCAATTTGCGGAATCCCTTTCCGCTCCTGCCTCTCTTACCGTAGAACCCATTCTCGTTCTCTCGATCCAACTGAAGACGAGCCAAAGTCATACCAAACTTGGCTAACCACCGAATAAACGGCCGAGCTGCAACCTCTCTAGCGAGAAGCACGAACCACGCGCGAACTATAATTTCACGATTTACCTATCATATCGCTATAATATGCTATATACCGCGAAGGTAATGCAATTCCGTGATAATGCAATTGGTAAATCACACGCATGATACGAAACTTTTCCCGCGTCGAATATTATTTTCAATTACTATTCTCCCTTCGGGGAATTAATTCTGAAAATTGTATGTGAAAGGGTTAATTAATTTTGTCATATGTTTATTAAATCAACGGCAAAATTAAGCTTGACAAGTTAAGCAAATTAAGTTGCACGTATATTGTATAAGAATTGTTTAAAAACGGTAGTTGAACATCTCTCTCTCTCTCTCTCTCTCTCTCTCTCTCTCTCTCTCTCTCTCCGTGCTTTCATACACTGTATCCATCCCAAATTAAAAGTGGTGACATTGCGAGGCTGCGTATAATTAATTTCATTGCTCTTGACGGGGCGACATTGCACACGTCCACTGCAACGAAGGCACCAGCGGCGCAGCGGTAAGAATTACTTGCCGTTATAAATATTCGAGGACGGTAATTAAAACCGTGCCCCCGCGGGTACTACAGTAGCAGATCAAACGTTAATATCACCGACGCGCGTTCCACGCGCGAGGTATCCCGAAATTAAACCAAGCCACGCTCTAAACGAATTGCACGAATCGCTGCATTGAAATGCTAATTCAATTAGTTCTTCGGGGTTAAAAACTTGGCGGTACCACACGTGCGGGAGTGCGGGCCGCTGTGCCGAAACGGCTAATTGGATTAGCATATTAATGCGCGAAATCGGAAAATTCGTTAAGCGCCGAAAGTTTGCTCTAGCCCCGTCCGAGTCTCTTCTCGCCTTAATGAATACCTCTTTCTCTCTCTCTCTCTCCCCCTTTCTTCCTTTTCTAGGCACGATGCAGTTGCCGGACATAAATTACGAAACGAATGATGGGGGCGGGACTCGTATACACGCCTTCTGTTTAATTTATGCATTTCTTGACCCGTATCAGCGGACTCGATTTCCTACCTGTTGGTCCGCGTCTGGCCTGCCACCTGTTCGAAAGGGATCCTCCTCGTTCTCCTTCTCCGCAGCGAGAAATGAAAAAAATGCCTAGGCATTTACATTACTTAACAGCCGGCCGACCAGCTGGGATCTTCAAAGTCCGCTCGTTATATTTCTGGTCTGCTTGAGAAATGACGCTTACGGATTTAACGCCGTTTAACGATGCCGAGTGGGCTATCAATTCTCGCTTCACTAACCTTTCCCCGCTGTAACGTCCATCCAGGACAGCTGTCGTTCCTTCTAATCCGGTTCGTATCGCGCCAGAAGGATCGGGAGGGATCGGTCTTCGTGGTATATATTCGTGGACACCGACGGTAACTTTTAAGACAGCTGGCAATCAACGTCCAAACCGAATATCTTAAGGGGGGAAAGTTTTAGATGTTACGCGGTCGATAGGGCATACATATATTACGTATCGATAGAGCGATACCTGCCGATTAGAGACGGGTATCATGAAACTGTCGTGAAAACGATCGTGAGATAGAGTGTCCGTTCAACCTGCTCGTGAAACGTTGCTTTTAGATTCATCGTGAAATTTTCCCTCGCTTGTCTCAAGACCTCGCCCCCGTCTTCCGTGCGAAATTATGCAAATTGAAGAAACGATTCGTTTTTCGCGTGCTCGAGTGGAAGGGAATCCACTGGTGAAAGGGCTCGAATCGGACGACGATGACGGGAGAGGACAGGAGTTATATTCAAGGTGCGTAGAGGATTAATGCGGTGGTTGCTAGCGTGTCCGGTTCGTATTTCCACCGAGGGGGAGATGGCACTCGATCGGTCATCGAGCACGTCGAAACGATTTTAACCCTCCCCGGTCTTCTCGGGTCGCGCGACCAAAGCTTGTGTATCCGCTCGAGTAAAATATTGCTTCACACGGAGGTCGTAGCGACACAGAAAGGAGAAAGGAAGGAAAACGGGGAAAGAGAGAGGGAGCGAGAAAGAGGACTCATTCGGTCGGGTACGCGCAGGGAGAGGCACGAGGGAAGCGAGTGGGAAAAAGCCCTCTGCAATTGCAATCCGGACAAATATCCGGAGCCGAGACGAACGACGAACGAACAAAGAGAAATGCGAGAGAGAGAGAGAGAGAGAGAGAGGGAGAGACGAAACGCGCGACAGAGTAAAAGAGAGAAGAAGAAAGAGATGAAGGGCGGGTGGTGTAAAAGGCGGAAGGGAAACAGAAAGGAAAGAGCGAGAGAGAAAGAGGCTCTGGTAGCGGTGCAGAAATTGTTCGGGCTACTGCGAAACGAAACGAAACGAAACGAAACGCTTCTCCCGCCGTTCCTATATATATGCGGCAGTCGATAAACCGCGCCTGCGTAGCTCAAACACACGGAGGGCTACCCCCGTTTTAGTACGACGAGTACGACGAAGGCTTAGGGGGCTGCTTGCACGCATATACCTCGGCTCCTCGGCGAACTCGCGCGAGCGCAGGGGTGTGGATTAAAGATATTAAAGATACCTAGACCGTACATGCACGGTCCGTCTGTTCATTCGCGCCCCGTAATGTATTTCCATCTCGATTGTTCGTAAACGAACACTTTGCCCGTTGTTCCTCTCTTCCTTCTATCTACCCTTCGCCCTTCGACCTCATCCTCTCGCTCTTCCTGTTGTCACAGGACGCGTATTTTCGACCTACACGTCTCTTCCTTCCTTTCTCTTGTCAGCCCGCGCGACGTTTCCGTCGCACGAAAAAAAAGAATCGGATTTCTAAAGTTAAATCGTGTCGCCGCTCGCGCGACTCCGCTTTCGAAAGGGGGACCGTTCTCAGTCCCGGGAGCCCCGGGTCGAGCTCTTAAGAAACGGTATCATTAGGATTGAACGATTGTGTGGCGCACCGTGTGTTTCCCTCGGCATCGCACGTACATACATTGTACTACCCACGTTGTACCCACGCCATCGTTACACCTCGACGTTACCCACTTTATCTCGCGCCGCTTTTACCGCGCCTGGTTCATCAGTTACGACCTTCCTGACTCCCCCGCTTGTACCTTTTTCCCAATAAATGCTAACATACCGCGCGAAATATTTGCTCTCTCTCTCTCTCTCTTTTGATTCATTCTATGTACTATAGTCTCTGCGCTTGAGGGGACTTGTCCCAGAGCACATAATAAATACTGCTCTCTCCCTCTTTCTGTTCGTTACCATTGGAAAAAAAGCAGACGCCTCGATTCTAAATTGCTCCGCGCTTTACACACCGCCGTCTCTTTGCCAGAGACGTTCGATTGTTCCAAATTTAAAAGAGCTCAGCTTGGCGACGCCGCGGCCGCGGGAATGCTCCGGTAATATATAACACGGCGCGTCTCGCGCCGTTCGATTTCGCCCGTCAGAGATATTGAAATGCTCCTTGGATCGTATGTTACACATACCGCTCCTTTCGATCGTATCCCATCGGACGGAATACATAGTCGCGACCATCGTCGTCGTCGTCGTCGTTGTCGTCGTCGTCATCTTATTTCAACGTTCCACGCTTTCAGCAACCGCGTTTCTCATAAAATCTCCCTCGGGCTTCATAAAAATCGTCCGCCGATAAATCACGAATGAAATTCCGCGGACGTTTGTAACGCGTGCACCACCTCGGTCTGATCCGCGTCGCGATTCGCCCGGGTTTTCGAGCGAATTACGGCCGGCGGGGAAAATTAATCGTTTAAGTCTCTCGGCGTTGTCAACGCATCGTGCTTCCTGTGCATCTCATATCCACGCGCTTCCGCGATATAGCAGAGATATGAAACTAACTGGACCGCGCACTTTCATCTACGCGCACATTTCTCGGTTGGGCTGACGGCTGACATTGTGCCTTCCTTCGTTCGAGCCGGCGAAGATTACCGGATGGCTTCGTAACAGCGGTATTAACTTGCGAAAATTTACGAACGATCAAATTAAATGACTTAATTCAATTAATTTTTCCACGAACGCACTCTCATTTCCGCCAGTCGCCTGGTAATGCAAAAAATTGGCTTTCCCTGTTCGAAACTTCGTCCCCGTTTTACGTATTTGCATATTAACATCGGTACGGTATAATCTGATTTATATGCTGCGGTCAATGCAGAATTAACCTCAGGTAAATCCAATACAATTCTCTCTCGGCGTATTTATTACACGTATATATAAAATTTATAACGGAATGTCACACATTTTCTATTAATTATGTATTCAATTTGTCAAATGTAGACCGAAGTTTTCTTCGCTAGAGGGTCTAAGGATAGCTCTTGTCCTTTTATTCTTTTGTCAATATTCACTTGATTACTTACCGTCAAATACAAATTTTATTACAATTATATAATAACTAAATAATGAAGACGTATCTACTTGAGTCTTTGAAGCTAAAGTAATCAATATCTGAATGTAAAATGTTCATTCGATTAGTAATTACTGAATGTGAGATATTCAATAAACCTATCAACTTCCTTCTGAAAGAGAATAAATTGGAAAACTGTCAGATAATTTATAAGACAGAAAAAAGTGTGTGATTTCTGATACATCTTGTTTTTTTTTTACAGGGAACGTACATTAAAATCATTATCTTGGGTAAGATAAAACCATGAGAGAGAGAGAGAGAGAGAGAGAGAGAGAGAGAGAGAGAGAGAGAGAGAGAGAGAGAGAAAGAGCAGCAAGTCGATCGCGAAATATAGATAAATACGAGTGATAGAGTTTACATATAAAAGCTCGATATAATAGTTCTAATTTACGATACGCGAAATATCAACGTGTTTGGCATGTCAATGACCGGGCTATGTATTCTCGTAATTCCGTATCGATGAAAACCGCAGAAATATTGGTCGGACATATTAAAACATCCCATTTGTTCATTGTGCGTCTCTGTTTTGTATACTGATAACTATCGGTTATTTCCTCCACCTGTCCTTCATCCTGAGTTACCGTATGTTCGAGTTGCGAAAATAGTCGAATTCACTGTGTACCTCCATGTACATATCTGGAGTTTAAGGGAGAAAAACACTTGTAAACGTCGTATTTTTACAGGATTGGCATTATTTTAGCCACTCCAGAAAAACTCAGGGGTTGTTTTGGGTTTTACCTACTTAAAAAACCTGAACTTTGTGGTTTTTTTGGGTTTTATTGGGATTTGATATAAAATAAATTTTTTTCTCGGTAACACAAAAGGAACGTATTTATAAATATTTAATGAATATAGGTATACTAAATTAACTGGACTGATATAATTTTAACATATTTTATATTATATCAATTTTAATATATACAGGATATATAAAAAGTCTCGGACCCTTTAAATATCTTGTAAGCATTTTTGAGAAAAATATTTCTTAGCGATGTCACCCTAGGTCAAACGAATGTGATCATAGATTTTTTAAACCCTACAACTTTTGTCTGAAACATTTTTCTCAAAAATGCTTACTTTTCAAGATATTTAAGGGGTCTGGGACTTTTTATACACCCTATATATATATATATATATATATAGTACACATATATGTATATATATATTTATATTATATATATATTTTGTAATATTTAAAACATAATTTTATTTAAAGGCATGTTATTTTAATGTGCGCATATTTGGTTTTATAAGTCTCCTTTCCGCAAAAATTTACTTGAAATAGAATCTAAATTACATTTAAGTATCTATAAAATATGTAATATACGTTCACCACTTTTAGACTGATTTTTTTATTCTACCCGAATGCTTCTTATTATTTTATATATGTAATTTACGTAATGTCATCATTTCTTTCTTTATCTTCTACAGAAATATTTTTTTATATTTTTAGAATTCATTATAATATTTTTATAATAAATTAAATAAATAAAGGGTATATAAGAACCCCATCCGTGGATCTTGATGCGTAAAGTATATTATATTTCAATCGTTGATTATATAAAAATTAATAATGTTCTACATATTTCGACTACATGATTGAGCTCTCTTCAGAAACAAAAACTTCTTACAAAATTACTGTTATAATAATTTTACAAAATTCTTTTATAATTAATTTTATCTGAATATGTAATTAAATAATGATAAATACAACATAAACTAAATATTACGTGAAAAAAATATCAAATATAAGGTAGTTGATCCATTAATCGTCAGGGTACCCAGTGATCGCCATGTTTACATATTAAAGACATACTTTAGTATTTTCTATTGATCGTGCAGTTTGTTGATGTTTTTATTGGTTCCAACAAGGTATTTACAATGTTGTGTTACGTTATGAAACTCGTAAGTATATGAATTCACTACAGATTAAATCGAATATGTGCAGCAACCGAGTCGATGCGTGATTTAACCAAATACTTCATTGTGAGATTAAGAGACACCATTTGACGTCTCGTGTGATTTGGAATATTGGCAACTTGCATCTTGAGGTAAATTGAGCATCAAATTATACTTAAATCAAGATCGTAGTTTTACGTACACCATCACAAATTATTGTTTCGTACAAATTTTACTTTTTTTTTTACGTGACGAGCACCGGTTTATCGAAGTACGTAGTCGTTCGAGTAATCACCACACTTGTCGAATACTGAGACTAGGTGACCCGAAAAAATTCTTGTAAATAAAATAATAATTTTATCCAAAATCCAAATAGAAAAATCAGAACCGTAATTGTTATTGTATTATCTAGAGATTTTACGGACCAGTAATCGTCATAGGTATAGTCGAGTTAATAAATAAATATGCAAACAAATAAAGAATATCGATCACTGGATCATTTCTATGTCGATAACTGGGTACGTCAGAGATGGGCACTACTCGAATAAAAACTAATTAAGTATTTACAATTCTTTTCTGTTGAAATAGTTATTAACAGTTATTGAAAATTTATAATAATGATAGTTCTAAAACAATAGTCAAAATTATCTTTATTTCTTTGTAAAAATAAATTGAATTTTATATTTACTTACAGCGGTTATTCGTAATTTGATCCAAAAAGTACTTTAAGTGGATTGCTATTCAAATGCCTATTCTTAGTTTCTAATTTTTAATTATTATACTTTTTTCTAAGAAAGAAAAAAGTATAATAATACTGATGGAATGCCAACAGTATGCATTAGAGGCCATACGTATG
>NW_017296051.1:441478-461266 GCF_001594075.2 Trachymyrmex cornetzi
CCCCCCCCCCCCAAAATCCCAATAAAACCCCCATAAAACCAAAAAGTGAGTTGAGTTTTTTTTAAAAAAGCCCGGGTTTTTTCCAACCCTGTATTTTTATATACCTAACGTAAAAGAATTATGTTTCACGCGCATAAAGTGAAAAATTATAGTTTTGCGAGCCTTCACTTTTCTTTTCTCTTATTTTTCTAAGTGCAAAATGTCCGTTCGCCACACGTTAATTTATTCATGCGTGTCTGTGGCGAGGCCATATTTAACGGCCAAGATAATAACGACGTCCAGCTTCGAACGAAAAGCACAGCAGCGTAGTCGCGCTAACAATATTAAGCCTGTTTAGTCGTTCGTTCCAGTACGTCGGCCAGCCGCTTCCCTTCCTGTCCTTTCTCTGCCACGTTTCCGGTTTTCCAGAGAGTAACGACCTACTCTCGTGCTTCCAGCTTTTCCACACAGGATTATGACGTTACTTGACAAGGAGATGTCCCAGATCCAATTACGGCTATATCGAAGCGTATAGTATAGTCTCGCCAAAATAATAAATCTCGACCCTCGCGCACGCAGGCAGCATGTCGTGAATGTTACATACATCGTTCCAGCGATGAGAGCGGCAGCTTAACATCGTCCAATTACATTATTGAGAGGAAACGGGTCCCGCAGGACGATCGATCAAATTCAGGCAATTAGCCCATTTCTTTCTCTTTTTCCGCCCGATTTTTCCAGTTTTTCCTCGAAAACTCGACTACCCCCAGCATTCGACGCCGCTCCCTATTTTTTCGCTACGAGACGACGCGTGAAGGGGAAGATTCGACGGCTCGAATGACAAGCGCACCTTGAGCCGGCAGCTTGCAGTCACGATAATCCGTAACGATCCTCTCGCTCTTCAGACCGCGTGATTCTCACGATCCTACCCTTCTCGACCGGTATCCTCTAATGATCTTTTCACTTTCGTGCGTTTGCCCTCGTGGAATAAATGTTAGATACACCTACGTAGACAGTTTAATCAATGGGGAATACCGTTGATTACCAAAGCGAATCCCACCCGTTCATCCCTTTATCCAATCTCGCCGCAATGACGTCCGCCGGCAAGTAATCATATTGTTCCAGCGCGCCAAGTGCGTGCCGCAATTCGTTTTCCGTGGTTTCACTCGATTATTGCGACGGACAGCCAAGACAAAAGAAATTCTCCTCAAGTGGGTTTCCTGAACCGTGACCTACCACCCAAAGGGAGGTTGAGACAGGGGAGCCGTAAACAAAGGCGGCCGACAAACAATACCGGTTACAAGAGCAAACACGATATCCGCCCTTCGCGGAGCGCCACGCATAAAACTGAAGTGCAAGGTACAAGTTCACCGAGAGAACCGCTTCCTCCTCTCTGCCTCTCTCCATCCCTCTCCCCCCCCCCCCCCCCCCCTCTCTCTCTCTACTCTGCAAAACTCAAGTCGCGAGGGATGTGTATCTGTGGGAAGTAACGGTGCGAGACACCTCGGGCGTTTAACGTATGTGTACGTTTTATACAGCAAGTTTCGCTATAAATCACCTCGTTTCACCGGCTAAGTGTGCACGGTCGTCCGCGAGCGCGAGCGAACTACTTCGTAACCAGAGATAAGTGGCTACCGGGAAATCTGTCATACTCCGTAAGTGGCACGTCACGTCGGTCTGGTTACAATACGACATTGATAATTCAGAATCTGTGACGAACGATCGTACGTTGGCTATCCGCTAAGAGATATAAAAGATATAAAGAAACGAACACTAATTATAGGTATATACCCAATCCCGAGAATCGAAGATCTCGGATCTAATTTTCGCGACTCAGCCTAGAAACTACTACCATTATTACAATCCGCTATCTCTGACACTCCGCAGGGGAGCCAAAACGCTCTTTGTGTGACATCTAAGTGACGCTGTCCTTTGTGCTTGCCGACTAAATGAGTTAGTCCACCCAAAGGACACCCTTAATCTTCATCTCAAATCTCATCCTCTATCATCACTGGAATAATAATTATTCTCGACAATAATTGGCAGCGCGGAACACGCACAGCCGGAAATATATATTACAAATTATATATTTACCAAATAAATGTTGTTTCGACTGCGTCATTTTTTCGAGTCATTTCGGCTGACTTATTTTATCAACAGCGCAAAATTCACTTCTTTCGTCGCATACATTTGCAAGATGTGAACGACGTTCGTAAAAGTTCGATGCCCCTGTATTTTCTCATCGAGTGACGCGTTAAAATATCGTTTTTCCCAGGCGTGGGAGAGGCAGGGGTGGAGGGTTCTATCGAAACACTTCTCTGCGAGTGGCGTGCATGAGAAGTAATACAGATTCGATAAGTCGCCGCAGACGTTTTACGGGCGAAATGGAAAGCGCACTCCCGGCATCGAGCGATCTACCCTTCGTGATTCTCCATAGTATACTGGGGTGGAAGCGCTTTGCATTTCCGATGTTTTTTTGGACAGAGAATCGACATGCGGCAAGGGAAGGATGGACTTTAAAGAAGCGACGAAACAGCTGCGAGCCAACCTCGAAGGAGCGATTCGACGTTGGGATAAAGCGGTTAGCCGGGCTATACCGCACCGTCCCTCCTTCCCGCAATCCCGCCGCCGAAACCGTGGGAGATGGGTATCTCTGAAAATAGGATTGGTGCGGCACGCATTGTGCCGAGGACAGTGTCTCTTTCTCCGCCTCCGTGTCTTTCCTGGCCTCTCCTAGTCTCTCCTTGTATTTATAGCCTTCGCCTTTTCCATCCGTTCTTCGCGCGCCTTCCCCTAACGCTGAACGCTCCCGCGCTCTTAATTCGACCGCTCCGTAGAATACAGCTTTTCTCCAAGCTGAGGAGCAGAGAGGAAGGTAATCCGGCGAGTATGCGAGACGGGCGAATGCATCGGACCTGGCGTGTGTGCAGCGAGGAGAACGCCAGGTGCGTCCTGATTTATCACAACCGCTGGAAGTTGACTGGAGGGCGACCGGGAGTCGGGAGGACACACACACACACGGGGCCGCCGCCACCACCATTGCTGAGGCTGGTGCCGCCTGCTGTGGATCTCTACCCGATCGCTTTGTGGCTTATTAAAATTTCTGACGGCGCT
Organism: Trachymyrmex cornetzi; assembly: GCF_001594075.2. NCBI lineage: Eukaryota > Metazoa > Arthropoda > Insecta > Hymenoptera > Formicidae > Trachymyrmex > Trachymyrmex cornetzi. The sequence goes on from NW_017296051.1 coordinate 444,569, forward strand.
CGTCCTAACGCCTGGCGGCAACGTCGATTGCGTATGCATGCGCGTATTTGCTGTGTCGAGCTTTTTACCGGCTTCGTTTATTATCGACACACTTTTTCTCTCTCATTCTCTTTTTTTTCTCTTTTTCTCTTTCGAAAGAATTTCCTATTGGATAAAGTACAGGGTTTCGAATACTGCACTAGGGTAACTGTCCCTATTAATGTGCTTTTTAGCCAATTTGCTTATTATTGAATTAATTATTAAATATTGTAGCTTCAATTTTATCTGCTTGCAATCAATATCAGTTTTTCAACTACTTCTTTTTCTTATAATATTTCTTGAATCTAAAAAATGTTAATACTTTATAATGCTTTTGACAAAAATAGAAAACATGTTTTTGTCCCTATTAGTGAGTCCTCTAAGCGGCAATGGCCCTATTAATGTGCCCCCAATTTGTGTGCCTATCCACATTTGACTCATTTTAACATACAGTTACTAAAACAGGTAATAAATTTAAGTTAATTGTTTATGTTAATATTACATAAATCATTATTTCAATTATATTTATTTCAAAGTACACTCGTAACGTTCTCAGCTCCAATACAGGGCACATTAATAGAGATAAGCTTAAAATCTTGCAGTACGTAATTACTGGATTCACATAAATTCCTCATATCTTTCGAAAAATATTTAAAATATTACAATACTTAAAAAATAAAATATTATCTCTTCGATATTACATGTATTAATAATTTAACCTAATAAAAAAAATATTTTTTTTTATTTATTTGTGCTAGTTTTCTTTATGACTTATCGAAATCCAAAAGCACATTAATAGGGACAGACACAGTAATTGGGACAGTTACCCTAGTAATAATAGTGCAAATTTAGCATAATTCAGTGGAACATATAACATTATTCTTTATTGTCCATTTTATAACTTTAAATAATAGTAAAAACGTATATAACTATATAAACTTAAATGGCTTATTTTATAATAATATTCGCATTCATCTATTTAGTTTTAAAAAATTTCAATATTTTTTAACATCAAAATATTATTTTGCACAACTATTATTTCTTTAAAACTTTTAGAGTAAATCTCTCTCTGAAGAGTAAAATCTCTCACTTTTAAAAATTGAGCCACTCTTTTTCAAGATTGAGTCAATTTTTATTCTTTAAAGTAAGATTCCACTCCAAAGAGTTTAGAGAAATTATACGCGTCAAAATAAAAAATAAAATGATACGAAATTAATGATAATAACAACTCGAGAGGCGATCCTTCATTGAAAATTTACCAGCGACACCCGTGGTTCATTGTGTCTTTCATGATATGAAAGTAATTAGAATAATATAATATCAAACCTTAATATAATATCACATATTTTAAAGCACAAACACAATTTCACCTCAATTTCACTGATCTTTCATCGTCTCTAAAGACAGTGGAGGAAAAGTTGAACTCAGTGCAATTCTTTTTGCACTATCTCTGTCAATGGAACATTAAACACTGAAAATATATAAACTAGTTTTTATAATGGAACAATACAAGTGGATACCAGTGTTTATAACCAGTGGATACACTAGTTTTCTCAGAAAACGCTAGAAGACACCCGCATGGACGTGTACACATGAATAATTTAATCCATGATGAGTACAAGTTATTTTCTGCGTTTTTCATTGTACATAATGGCGGAATATAATTTTGGGGTAAATTTTGTATTAGTAATAAATTTCTAATAGTGGCTATATACTGACTTAAAATACTTTCTGATTAGTCATCAGGGAGCAAAACAGCTTGTATTCTTACATATCGTGGATTGCTCAACGTGTAATGTTGTACGAGCTCGATTGGGAACACTGGCCAAACCGCGGGGCTTTTCTACGGGCGAGACGATGTAAATACCAGGTATCTATAATTCCCGCGTCATTCACGCCCTGTAAGCTTTATGGGCCGCTTTATTATTGGAGAGCGGAGCTCTCGCCACTTGCGCGGTTATTGTTACGTTGGAAAAGCATGAAATGGGAGAATGTCCAAAAGGGGGTGAATGCGGAGTGCGTAAGGGTTTAATATCTCTCGTGCATATCGCAGAATTTACGATTGGATTTGACGTAAGCCCGGCGTGTAGCGTATAAGCAAGATTTACAGTTTACTTAATGACTCGCGGCCGTAGCCGCCACACGATCCCGGATCGGCATGCTCGCCGTTTTTGCGCGCGAACCCGCGCGCGTCTAACACGGTTCAGATGTTCCCACGCTAGGCAAGCAGGTGTTGTGGTGAAACCGACGATTAATTATCCGCATCCCATTTAATAGTAGTACGGACGGGTCGATTAATCACGGTACGGCGACTGTTATAACAGATAAAAAGTTTCCTCCCCCCAGAAATGCGATCCAAAACTCTTAAATTGATTTTTGATAGATTATTATACGCGCGCGACACGCGAGCCGATAATGTGTATTAACAGAGAATATTCAAAATAGAATCGAAATGCTCGTGCCATACATATAATCGATTTAGGATATCGCGGCTCGATTAACAAATTCATGTTTTATTCGTGTTTTATTCGTGTTTTATTCTCGCTGAATAAAACGGAAAAAAAACGACACTTTTTTTTTTTTTAATCAATCTCATATTTGCAATGGATATCGTTGATTTTACTACGTCGTTTATACGCTCGCGTGTCAATAATATTTTGCAAACAGAATCTCGCAACAATTCGAGCTCTGAAAAATTGTGTTACATTATTTTATAAACGTATTTCACGTAACATATGCGATCTACAATTTATGTGGCACAGGATATTAACCCTCGAGCATTGTATAGAGCGTTGTATAGATTTCTTGAGCGAGATCACAAATCATGCAGCGGCGATACGGTTTTACGACCGCGACAAATCATCCGTTATGAAACTGGATAAGTTTCCAAATACACAAAAGTTCCTTGGGCGATGGCGCGCATTATTAAACGTTGAGATATCCTCGCGAAGTGAAATATCCGACGGATCGCGGATGAGTTTGGACGTTCTGTGCGTAGGCATGTGGAAGTAATTACGATGTATTAACCGCCGTAATTCTCCTTTACAAACTCCGAGTCATTAAACAACCCCTCGAAAAGGAAAAGTAACTTCCCCCTCCGGAGGAACGTCAAAATTTAATACCGTCGGGAGACGTACGTGCTAACGCGTACTTAATACCTACGCGATATAAGCCGGCGTTATTAAACTCGGAGAATATTTCGGGGCGAACTTTCCATCGGTCAGAAAAACAACGCCCGATGGAACGAGCGAAGGGTGCATTTCATTACGAGCTCATTCGGAAACTCGGCACCTCGAATTCGTTGGGATTAGGGATATCTGCGGTATCGGATAATTAATTATAAAGCCAAAGCCCCACGGTGTAAGAAAGCGTCATTATTATTTACTAGCGGAGACGTGAGTGATTTAATTTGTTTAACGAGTCTCACAATCTACTATTACGTGATTGTTATCGACTTTAGCAGATGAACCTTTACTATATTTTGTTTTGTGAGAAGTTCCTCTTTCCGCCGCCTACGAACCAAAAGTGTTTGTGTCTCGCGAATATGCAAAATAAAGAGAAAATCACCATTTCCACGTAACAATATTAATAAGAATGCAGATGAGTTCGAAATTAGAATTTTCAAATATATAGTAAACTGTATTATTTAAACTTGAAAGAGTCTAGCGTACGAGAAACTTGTATTTTGAGCTCGATATATATATTAATAAAGACAGCAACTTTCAAGATTCGATATGTGATTTTATTGTTCTAAATACAACAGCTGAAGAAGAAGAAGAAGAAGAAGAAAGGAGAATTTAATAGAGAAACACAGCTTGGGTAAGAAAAAGCTAAGTGGCTTTCGAGAATAAGAGTGCATAATGGCCCTAAAAGTCACTCAGCTCCCGCCTGTCGTGCACATTTAATGAGAGCTTTATTTCATCGCACGTTTTTCGTAAATTTGTAAGCAAGGAAGGCGCTCGGCAGTCGGCTCCGTAAATCAACTTGCAGCGGGAGTCTATAAAAGAGCACCGTGTATATAAACACAGGGCGATTAAACGCGAGTGAATGAAGCCCTATTTTAAGGGCAACGCGCGCCAAAGAGAATGCATATTTAATCAGTCTACCGGACGCGATCTCGTGATACGGTGTGTGCCGGGGCGTACAACCGGTAAACAGCTGACCCGAGAAATCCCGTGAACCAAGAGCCTCGCTTCGGCAAGCATCGCGCTTCCAGCTGACTTATCGCACGGGGCACGCGTGGTGAGTGCTGGTGACTCACGGTCGTATACCGGCGTTCGTGTCGTGTATTTAGGGGTGGATTCGAGGTATAGAGAGTGGGTGGTACTTACACCGAGCGAGGCCAAGTGTCGGTGCGTCTCCTCGGACCTGTGCACATCGACCCGCGGATTTCCTCCACGCACTTCTCCACCACGCTGTACGGTCACTCCGCGATCCGCGGACACCGATAGGCCTGTCCAGTGATAGACATCCGCCGACGATCAGGCGGCACACGCCACACACGCGCCGTCAGCCGTCCTCGGACCCCAGACCGGGACTAACGAGACTCTCTGGAATCACCGGATCGCCACCGATCCACGTGACTGACGTGACTCGCCATCAAGACACCTGGGATCGGCGTGAGCGCCAGCGCGTTTCACCCGTATCCATCAATCGTGAATGATCACCGTCATCGAATCAGAGTTCCCGTCGCGCTTATTATAGTCGCGTGTTGCGTGGTGACGGAAAACCAACCGAGGAGAAAGAAAAGTTAAGGAGGCGCCTCGGCGGGTTGAAGTCGTTGAAGAGAACACGCGAGAGTAGGGAAAAGAGAAGACGCGGAGACTATAAGCGAGGCGGGGAGACGATAAATGAAGATGATGGAAAAACGAAGAGGTAGGGACGAAACCGGTGGGATAGAGGTTGAAGAAAGAGAGAAGAGAGGGAGGGTGGGACAGAGAGAAAGAGAGAGAGAAAGAGAGAGAGAGAGAGAAAGAGGAGAGAAAGGAGAGAGAAAAACGAAAGAACGTGGTCGCTCCCGGTGATTTCGAACTGCACTGCGAACGGGAACCACAGTCCTTACTGAGCCGGAGTTTGACTACGTACTCGCGGCTCCGAGACTTCGGGGTCTGCGCAGTCGGTCATTCTCACCACCACCACCATCGCCGCCGTTTCCACCACCATGTCACCGTCACCGTCGCCACCACCGCCGCCACCGCTCTAACCCCAAACCTCCACCACGGCTCTTTCCAACGCCAACCCTAACCTGCCAACCCTGCTCCACCCGGCAGCGCCCTAACTTGGCCGCAACGGAGAGCTCCTGAGTCACGCGTGAGTCGTGATTCTTATTCATATTCGCGCGAAATTGCGTCGGACCAGCCGGGTCTCCGAGGATTACTTCGCGGGGATTATTTCGCTAATGGTTGCCGGCGGGGGTGAGGCGCCGAGGGTTGAATAGGGTCGTGCGTTACCAGTATCGGCTTTAGCGTATAATAGGAATCGTAATTACCTCTCTCTCTAGGCTCTTTTTTCCCGTCTACCTCCCTTACGACGAGTACTTACTCGACCTGGAAATGTTTGCTGATACCGACGGCATAATATTCCGCAAATAAATGCTACTACGGCGACGGTAGCGTCGCCGTCGTCGTCGCCGTCGCCGTCGTTGGCGTCATCGTAAAGGCGTTAGCGAGAAACTCATAATCGTACTTTGCCGTATATTAATTAAAAATGGTTGGCTGTCCCACCCGGTTTGCGCGTCCGGTAATTACGTTGTGTTTAATTAATTAAGCGTACGTAGCGCGAGCGCGAAGGTTTACGCGCGATCGTCGCGGAATAATAATTAAAAATTACGTCGCGCATAGATTCGGTTTAGGCATTCGTTTTGCTTTCTTTCCTTCTTTCACCGCCAGCTGTAATTTTTAATCACCACGCCTGACGCTAAGCTGTTTTCGCGGCGTCCGCGGTGCGCACAGCTTTTAATCTAGCGAGCGCGATGCGATAATGATCGCATTAATTACGGTATGATAACACCGATAGGCATCCACGTTGCGTCTCGTAAAAATATAACGAAGCAAAACATTAGGGAGAAAAAACTGGTTTACAAACCGTATTGTACCGCTAAATATGTTGATATTTTCGGAGCTTTTATTAAATGATAATATTTCTCCCTTATCTCTATTTTCCCTCTGCGATTTTATATTTTCATTCCTGTATCGCTTGTGTTGCGACATAATATTATTACCGCGATGATGTTTCAACATTTTTTCTCCTGTAGAAAAGAAAGAGAGAGGGAGAGAAAGATAAAGTGTTTATTGATACTCCAGGACGGTCTTCTAAAAATATAAAACGTAGCTAATGATGATGAGCAAAATGTAAAAGAATTAAATAGAGAAAGATTAAATTTATTCCCCTATCGATTGAATAAATTTAAAAGAAAATTCGTATTTACCGCGGGGAGAAATCGAGTCTCGATTTTTTTTTATAAAAGAACTGTTCGAGACATACGTCTCTTCCCTCGTACGGACTCCGCAATTATCGCGTCGCGGGATGAACGACGTACACGGAACGAAACTATTGCCGCTAAAGAAAACGTCTGCATCAAGTTCTTGGCTAAAAAGTTCTCGTCGTAACAAAAAGAATCCTCGCCCGAAGTCACGCCGACTAAAGTTCGTTGCTCCGTACATGTTGTCCCCGCGCATTCTACGGCGTATTGGAACTCTGCCAATGTCATTCTCGCATAATTCCACGGGAGTATACAAGGCTCGAGAAAGAGATGGGACAAGTGTATAGACAATATATGTCCGCAACCGAAAAGGAAGTATTTCGAAAATATCCAAGTTGCCTTGATATTACGTATATTTAGTTTTATATCAAAATATTAACGTAACAATCGGCTGCATTATTGTAACTGAAAGTATACATAAGAAAAGAAAAATATGTATTCGTTTAAATAACAGCGAATAAGAATCCGTAAATGTTGTTTATTATTATTAAGCGCTTCTTGCATATTTTGAATAAACTGTTTATTAGTTTTTAATATGAATTGTATTTCCAATATATTAATGTACGCCTCCCATTGTGTCTATTTTACAATTGCGTGTGTAATCGTAGTTGTAAGAATCGATCAATCACAGTGTCGAATATGAGGAGAGTATTCGACTGTGAATGTGTGATCAATTCATACAATTAACCACTTACAATTACATATACGCAATTGTAAAATAGATTTCACGTGAAATGTGAGAAGCTTTACGAATTATTTGAGCGAGCCGAATAGCGTCTCATCGCCATCTATTGTCCATCTTTAAAACTAACAATTCTATAATAGCATCAGTCGATGAGGCAAATTATGAAAATATCTTAAAATATTTATTGTCGCGTTATGTTTTCAAACACGAAAAAAATGTTCTGAACAAGTCGAGTATGATAAATATCACATGGGAAGTATTTATAAAGTATTATTTTTTACGTATTTTTATGTGGTACGTATTTTAATGCTCTTGTTGATATTAATACGTTAAATTCACGGATTCACGCGTCTCTGCGAAGGGTAAAAAATAGCACATCCACGCAATATTCTAGCCACATAGCAAATATTTATTCTATGCAAATATTCAATAACGTAATAGAACGTAAATTGCATCTATTCATTTATTACGTGCGCAAATATTTGATAAAAAAATCAACGCACGAAGCATCCGTTTGACACGACATATGTATAAATCTCGTAATTGCCAAAGGTAGCAACGCATAAATTGATATTAAAGTAGATGCATAAGTAAAGATCACCCGCGAGACGGTTCTGAGCCTTGACACGTATAGTGTGAGTAAACATGATGAAATGCGAACCGAAACCACACACACGTGAAAAATGCGTCTGCACGATATTGTGTGTCATAAAATAGCATTATGTTTACAGCGATGTGTATGATACGTGTTTCTAAAACCCTTACTCGGAGGCGCAAGTGGTTTTAACGAACCTTCTCCTCCTCATTCCACAAGCACGAATACGAACAACTGCCTTTATCGAAATATTATAAATAATAGTTGCTCAACACAGAATATATAAATATTAATATTTTCGCTAGAAATTTAAAAACGCCTATTACAGTCGAAGCTAGATCTTCGTTGCTTAAATAATTCAATCTTAAATTACTAATATATACTATATATGTATTTGCATATATACCATATTAGCAGTCTTTTTCAAACTGCGCGCCGAATTATTTTTCCGGACTAAATAAACGCAATTAAAACTACTCTAGTAATATCGCGAATTAAATTGTCTCGGTGGTCTAATGGCTTAGGACAGAATACAAGAGATCCGGGTTCAAGTCCCGGCCGAGGTAATATTTTTCGCAATAAATTTATTAACAGTTTTAACATATTAACATCTTTATAATATATGATACTTGATGGTAGCATCAAATTATTAAATTGCTTGTCAATTTAATTCACGATTACTAGAGTAGTTTTAATTGCGTTTATTTAGCCCGGAAAAATAATTCGGCGTGCAGTTTGTGTGTGAAAAAGACTACAATATAGTATACATGCAAGTACATATGGTATAGTATATATTAGTAATTCAAGATTGAATTATTTAAGCAACAAAGATCTAGCTTCGACCGTAATAGGCGTTTTTAAATTTCTAGTATTGATTATGTTTCTCACATATACGGTCTAATATAAAGATATTGTTTAATATTTTCGTTTATTAGGCGTAATTATGTGTACCTAACAATAATTTTTTTTAGTTTTATACATTTCGCCTTCATATTTTTGAACCGCAAAAACAAAACGTCGAATTATTTGATCTTGAAATGATTTTATAAAGCTAGAAATGTAATATTATATGATAATCAATTTAATATTATTAATCAAGCAACTTATAAACCTACAAGGAATTTATATTATTATTTATATCGGATGCCATTGTCCGATGATGATATACCGTATACGTAGTAAATATTAAAAATATAATTTCTGCATAAACGTGCGTTATATTTCATCAGCCAAACATTTTCCTGATTGGTGGATAGATATTTTAATCATAACATCAGGGGATTGCGGGCAAAGAGTGGGGAAAGGTAATAGAGATTGTTCTTTATTTTCTGTCCACACGCGATAATTTTATTTACGCCGATAATTTTTGTTCCAGTGTATTTGCGCGATTTACCGACTTGGCGATGAAAAATTAAGTCCCATTAATCACCGAGAGGCGTACATTTTCAACCGGTTGGCGTTCCCGCGTCGGAATGCTCGACGTTACGTCCCATTAAATTTGAACCCCGCCACTCTGCTATCCCTGATTCTCTCGTTATACAGCGTTCGAAAAAAAAAGAAAGAAAAAAAAGGGATAAATCCGCGGCACGTTTCGCGGACCAGAGAGAGAGGAAGAGAGGGAGGGAGGGAAAGGGGGAATTAATCCCGAGACGATAATTCAACGGCGCGCTATCGGGAGAAGCTAACGTCAATCGCGGAGTTAATCGATGCGCCATGCGCCACTGATACAAGTACGGGATTGGCAGGTCGTCGGTTCCCCGTTCAGTCAAGAGATCATGAGATCGCTATTTTCCGGGTTTCGCAATATATTTGCGCGCGCGAGCACGCACGCCTGACCTCCGCCGATCACCGAACGGCGAATGCAATTCTTTGAAACTGAACGGAACGCACGTCGCACCCACGTCGTTCAATCACGCACTGACTGCATGAACAAACAATAGAATAGGACGTACATGTACGAGAGAGTGATACGTACCACATACGTCCGACCCGTATCGATTTCCCATTGTCCTCTCTTCAAATCTGGAATACATACGTAGCAGCGGCAGCAACGACGACGATGACGACGACCCTACAGGGATGCAAATGCGCGTTACGAGAGCTCTCGCCGGCGGGAACTGCAATTGCAGTTCTAAAAACTGACCGTTGCTTTGCAACGCGCCTATTAACGACCATACGAGAGACTGTTGGAAAATAATTCTCCGGACGCGACAGTTTGTTCGCTTATTTATATAATGATTTTATGTAACGAGGTGGACATAAATTTCTTTATTTTCGAAGATTTTTTTTCAAAATTATGGAAATTTTTCTGTCAACTTCGTTTTTTTTGTTCTTTTTTTTGCCCTTTGTGGATTGACCCCATTTGAAGTGACGTCACATATACTCTCTTTTATTTATAACTTGCTCGTTCAATTTTTATGAAACTTGGTCTATGGGATAATTTGATAATGCTTTATTCAAATGTGAAGTTAAAAACAAAAAAATTTTAAATAGTAGATTTAAACAAATAATTCTTTGTCTGAAAGGCATATACCATGAACACCAGATAACAGTGGCGATTATTTTAAATCCTTTATTAAATACATGGAATTGAAAATAAAAAATAGTAGATTTAATATGGTGGGCAGAATTTATTTTAAATGTATTGATTATTATAAAACTTGGTTTTAAAGAGTTTCTATTCATGAAGGATATAAAATATAGATGTACAACATCAAGTTTCGAGTTTCACTTTATTTAATGCTCATCTCAGTGCTACATATACAATTAAAATTAATTTTTAAATTAGCTTTTTCAACTCTGTGTGTGTGATTATAAGTCCTCTGATACTACCTTTCTCCATGGAGATTACTGTTCTTTTTGAAAAAAGATCTATACTTATTACATATTTGAACTATATTTATTACAAATTCCATATTTCTGTTAGACTATATTCAAACGCAGAGATACTAAAAATCTCCCAAAATCAAATTTCATGATAATCAGATTATTTTCCGAAATGTGAATTTTAGAATTCGAAGGCCGGAATCAAATTCAACGATTCCGAAATTCTTTAAAAAGCATGATCTTGATAATCTATAAGTTATTTTGTTAGAAAACTCCGGTTCTCAAAAGGTTAATGAAAAAATATATTATACCGTATTGTGTATTATACGTGTAGATGAGAGATCGACTATGAAAAATTTAAGTCCTAATTGAACTTAATGGAAGCTTATTTTTCATCGGCAAGCCAATGAATTGCGCAAATACGAACAGAAATTACCCTCGTAAATAAGATCATAAATGAAAAGAAAAAATAGTAAATAATAAGTATGAATAGAAAAAATAAAAATTCTGATCTTTTTATTAACATACTTGCGAGGTAGTTTATAATAAATTCATAAAAATGTTATAAAGTTATATTTTCATTTAACACATTGCATATATTTTAAATAGAAACTAAAGACAACCATAATTATTGCATCGAGTTTATAAAATCTCTCAACAGTCAGATTTTAATGTTGTCATACAGTAGTGCTTTCATTTTTGTAACTTAGGTTTGTCGTGACGACCAATTGTCTAAAGCGGCGACTTATTTGCCGATATCAGAATATATGACGGCTAAAAGCTTGACACATGTTTAATATATGTCAATTAATATTCGCGCATCTCGTTTACGTCTTTACAACGCGTTCGGACTATAATTTGAATGGATGAACGTCACGCGCGGACACGTCAGAGACGATTTCAACACGATTAGCAGAAAAATCGCTTGAATAAGAATACTATTGCCATTTTATAACACGTAGATGCGTATATTCCCGTTCTGAGAAATCAATTTCATTCTGCTAGTTTATTCTGTTTCCACAAATGTGATTGATTTATGAAAAAATAGATACCTATGTTTTATTTTGATCTTTACTTATTACAAGATATCATTTAGATTTCAGAGCTTGTCAAAATTAACGGATAAAAAAAAATGTTTTCGAGAATATTTTTCGTATAAAAAAAACATATCATTGACAGAAAAATGACATTGCAAAATTAGCAACTTTTCAGTAAAACACTTTATAAATTCTGAACCGATAACGTTTCAATTAGAGTAGTGAATATTTCAGTTTATCCCGTTTTCACAAGTATGATTGATTTATCAAAAATTATGTATCTTCTATTTCGATCTATATTACAAGATATTCAGAGCTCGTCAAAATTGACGGATGAAAAAAAAATGAGTTTTTAAAATGTAACTGTTAAGAGATTTTATAAACTGTGACCCTGTTATAGCATAAATTCTATCCTGATCTATCATTAGAGCTGTGACACTGTTCCATATAAATAATTAAGGCCCAGTTCCACAACTCACGGTTAACTCTTAACCGAAGTTCAATTTGTTTCTCATCCGAGAATTGGAGAAAGAGACAGTGAATAAGTTGAACCTCGGTTAAGAGTTAACCGTGAGTTGTGGAAATGGGCCTAAATGAGCAAAAATACATCGTTTTCCCACAAAAATATTTTAGTCCTTAGAATCGATTTTCCTTTGTTGCCCTAAAAATGCTAATTTTTTAGTTTTATCATTTATCTATTAACGCCACGATAAATAAACAAACAAAAAAGAAGTTAACAAACTACTAAATTTACAATTAAAGCATTGCAAATTGATGCGAATATATTAAAAATTTACAAATAATTAATAAAATCAAAAGTGTAAATGTGTGTGTGATGATACTGTTAAGGATTTAAAAAATAATTATAAACAGAAAAGAAAAATATTTACAGACAAACACGTTACAAAGAAACACATAATGATCAAGAATTTAGTACAATACAAACACAGCTGTGCAGAGATTTTCAAGCTGTAATTGGTGGAAACCGCGGTTTGTTTTGTTACATAGAAACGGTAGTACGCGGATTTCAAAACTCGCCAGTCGAAAAATTTTCTCGTCTGTCCAATCGAAGTCATAAATAATTTTGCGATAGATTCGTTTCACCAGTGAAAGAAAAAGCTGTATGAGCGTATACGTAGTATCGAGGCGACATTCTAACTCGTAAAACTCGTTAAACAATCAAAGGGAATAACCATGGTGATTCATGCTAGCGTGACGCGAAAGAGATCTTCCATTCGCGACACGGCACAAAGGTGACTCTTCCTGTGATTTCAAGTTGGCACGTATTTATGGAACTATTCAGAATGAATTCCGATTGGAATTGTTCAATTATTCTCTAAATTTCTATTATTAGAAATTAATATTAGGTGTTGAACTTAATTCCTGCCGTTTTTCATCTCCAAAATTGATTTGTTTCGAAGGGAAATACCTTAACCAAAGTATTATTAATAAAGTATTATTAATTAGTAATAAAGTAGAAAATGGAGGAAATTACTTTGATTAAGGTATTCATTCATCTTCCCTTCGAAACAAATCAATTTTGGAGACAAAAAACGGCAGGAATTAAGTTCAACACCTAATATTAGGGTGTGACACGCAGTTTCGAATATGATACAACTAAACGAAATAAGATTTTGATTCAATTTTCAAAGTTCAAATTATTTTTTCCTGTTTGGTACTGTTACGTTCAGAGGACTCCCACGACTCTCTCTTTCGTGAAGAACTGAAGTTTGTTAAACTTTTCCAATGACCGTTATGAGAACCAAACTAAAATCCACGAGAAAAGCCTTAAAAAGTAATAAAACCTCCCCTTTTAAATAAAAAATCTAGTATCTGTTTTTCTATCCTCATAACTGTCAGTCAAAGAAAAATAAAAGAAAACGACGCACGTGCACTGTAAAAATGTTGAAATCTCCTCAAACGCTACACAGTTAAAGGAATAATAAATATGTCTAAGAGACTCCTAACGCCAAGATATTTTCTAACGGTCAAGTCGCGGACCGATTCCTACGGATTCGGAGCCCGCGATCGTAAAATTGAGAAGCGACACTCGAGGGAAAGACATTCGTTTATCCTGTGGCACTACACGTGTGCATCTCTCAACGTACCCTCTGCGCATAGCTTTAAGGAAAGGCGTCATAAAATTAAGAATGACACTTGCCTACATAGGTTCCGGTCAACACCCTTTCCTCCCACAAGCGTACTTTGAACCTTAACCAATCCGGAAGCGAGGAGAGTCCTAATTAAAAAATCTATTTCATCACTCCAAACCCGACCAGTCAACTCTCGAACTCTCGCCCCTAAAAATATCCCTATAAACGGCGATCTTGTAGGACTTTGGGCATTCTTTGGCTGTCTTTCACTGTCCATTGCCATCCATCGCCGTCTCTCGCGGGTTCTCGGACTCTCGAGTTTTTGCGCTCTCGGCTGCAATCTTGTTTTCGTAACCTTCAAATCAATGATCACATACTGAGTCCAGCTCCAACATCTTCGAGCCAAATCATTCTCTGAGCCAGACACAAACTCCATCGCCGAAAACTACATTCCAGACGCCACTACTCACATTATTTCTATCATCAGTAAGTCGTACATTCTTTGCCTTTCCCTCTTTGGTGTTAATTATTAATCAGTACAAATTTACCTTCTTAAAAAAGATAAAAAAAGGCGCTAAGAATATATGTGCTTTTTGAATAAAATCTAAATGTCCAACCTAATTAATAGTAGTTTCGATTCTTCTTAGTCTAATCCAAGTAATGGCACCTTTAATTCTCTCTTCTTCTTCTTCTTACGTTAGGCCTCTGGTCTGTGTTACACTTCTTTCATATAGTTGTGGTGCGCTGATTATTCAATTGCCATGAGCATATGAGACCTATAATTTTAGTACCGGTTTCGAACGGTGGATTTTTCGAGAAGTGTTTCTGTGGACAAGGATACTCTTGTGAGCCGGCTTTTCCGAGAGGAGACACGAGCGTAAATATTTTGATTCCTACTGATCGAACCTAGGACCTCTGGCATAATAGACCAGTGCGCTGTCTGCCATCCCACGCTTGCGCTCCTAATTCTCTGTCAAAAATTATTACTCCTCATATACCAATTGAAAAATTAAAACCCAGATGCTACAATCTTAACTAAACAAGTTAAATTCTATCAAATTAAAAAATAAAACCCAAGTGGTACTATTTTCGTTATTTACTTAACTCTAACAATATGTATCATTCATATAAAAGATTTGATATCAATAATTAGCACCAAGTTAAATCCCATACTAAGTTAAATAAAGAATACAATCCATAATTGCGTTACCTTGTTCAAGTGTTACCACATTTTTTCCAATCGGAATTCATTTCGAACATTTCATAATACGTTCTGTTTCATATCCTTCTGTTAACGATTTTCTTGTTTTTGTCTTGATTTCTGGAAAAATCTATTCCTGAGAAATCCTGTGGAAATCCCCACTGTCTCTCGATATAAATAATTAAATATTTCTCTCGGTATAAATAATTAAATACTTCTTATATCTATAATTTATTACGTACGTATTCGTTATCGATTACTATATCGGAAATTAACTACGATGATTTCATGACCAACAGCTTCTTGGAAAAATGTGGTCGAAATGAAATCGTCGGCGATGACGAATCCATCAACGATCATTCTACAACCCAGGCACGATTCGCGATAATCGAGCGCGTAAACACGATGTAATATGCTATATACGTGTATGTGACGGCACGTCAGTTTCGCCATCGTTTATCTCCAGTTTAGGCCTGTTTCTTTTTACTGAACTTCTTGCATGATTCATCTTTCCTTCTTTTTCTTCTCACATTTTTTCTTTCACATTGGACAGTAAAAGAGAAAAGATGAACCGTGCAAGAAATTCAGCTGAAAAGAATAGATCTTTCTTTTAATTCTCTCTTGGGAGAGGCGCTGCAGTTTTTTAAACCTGGTCTCTCCAGCGTCATTCTCGAGCAGTCTGCGCGTCGTACGAGCGGAGCATGCGCGCATCTCTCTCTCTCCCCCTCCTCGCCCCGTCGCGCGGGTCTATTCGTATGTAGCCGGTATTAATCAATCACCTGTTTCACCGTGTACGCGATTCTTTCTTTTTACGCGATCAACTACTGCGCACATGAGAATCTCGATCGGCTGTGAAAAAACGAGCGCAATAAAGGAGAACGTGAGTCGAAAACATATTTTGACATGTCTACTCGCTAGGAATGATGGGACACAGAGTGTGTATTGCAGTGAGTGAATTGTAAAACGATGAGTAATTAATTTCGAACCGTCGCGCGAATGTCTGCTTGACCAGAGAGCGATTCTCTCATCATCGTAATGAGAATCGGAGTGTTTGTTAACTTTTACAGGACGGAAAAGTCATATTGGAACCGAAATAGTGTTAAATTTTGAGGCAAGAAATACAATGAAATAATGAATTATATGAATTTGATATTTAAGGAAACTATAAGATTTTTTAAATAGACCCCCGTTCTTTAAAGGTTAATTGAGGAAAATAATAGCGTATTTCGAAAATGTATATATTTAATGTAATATAAAAAATGCTTCCCAACAAGAGGCACAGAATCATGCATCATATATCACTTTATCCTTGTTGTTGTTCGAATATTAAAAAAGGATAAAATAACTCATCATGCGCATCATGCGGGAACGCATCCACGGATGACATAATGTAACACGATAGATTTGTTTTTTATTCACTGCGTTAGACTACACTAGAATTCTCTTTTTTGTTTTCGCCAAGTATCAAACATACAATCCATCTTACTTTCCACAATTGTATACTAGTTTATCCACAGAAAACAGATCTAATGAATCATTACATTCTTGTTTGCTAATATCGAACAAAAATGAAATATCACTGTGTTACACTGTGCCGTTGCAGGGCTGGAAAGCAAAAATATGGTGTTTACGAAATTAGTGTTTTAAAATTTATTTTACATGATTTAAACAAATTACATGATGAACGTTAAGGACGGAAAGAGAGAGAGAGAGAGAGAGAGAGAGAGAGAGAGAGAGAGAGAGAGAGAGAGAGAGAGAGAGA
>NW_017296051.1:461276-530801 GCF_001594075.2 Trachymyrmex cornetzi
AGAGAGAGAGAGAGAGAGAGAGAGAGAGAGAAGGACTTGTTTTTCATTGATAGAACTCTACGAATCTCAGTACGCACTTAGTGCACATTAAAGCTGTTATACACTATTCTAATCTAAATGTAAAAGTGAGATATCTCAATTGATAAAGTGTCCAATTATTTTATCAAATGGCACAATAAAATGTATTAAATATTTCGCGATTTAATTCGTTTCTATATTTTTATTAAATGTACATCTTTATGTCGATTTGTGTACGACTTTAAAGTGCACTGAGTGCGCACTAGTTCTATCAATGAAAAACGCTATTAGTCTTACACAACCTCTGACGAAAATAAGAAACTTTATAAAGCATTGACAATGACGATTTTTTTAGAATTTTTACGCTCTCAAACTTTATAAGAACGCTTACAGAACACTATTGGGTTTAAACACTTTCAGAACGCTTATAAAATACAGTAAGTATATATCATTTCATGAAAGTTCTGTGATGTTAAAGCAACGCTTTTCAGAGGACGCTCAGTAAACGCTGATGCACCTTCGTGCAGAGAGTTCACTGTCAAGCTTTTCAAACATTTATCAAACGCTTTTTTCAATACCGTGAGACAAGCATTTTCTTTCCGTTCAACAAACGTTTCAACGTGGCGAATTACTGAATCGCACTAAACGTTTTGTAAGGCGTTTACGCAAACGGCTTAAAGACGCCCAAAAAACGTTTTCCTCAACTCCATAAAGCAAGCGTTTTTCCTCCGTTTAACAAACATTCTTCTACATATCCAATTTTCAAGCAGTGCACAACATTGCTACTAGAGGGACACAATGAAATTCAATTTCTCCCATTTAAAAAACCACATCAAATAGGATAAAAGGCGCGGTATGATAAAACTTCTCAATGAAAAATTTTGTACCTTTTTTTTCGATAAAAAGTCTGTGATCAGCAGGCTCAACACTTGAACTGAACATTTATGTAAACGTCAAACAAACATTCATGAAACTTCTTATTTTCAGAGAATGCCTTCCAAACGCTGCAGCGTTGCAATTTCCGTTTTACGAACACTCTACTGGCCGTTTCTAAATTCTCAACAAATTCCTGCAAACGCCCATGTAAACATTAAACAAACATTTATGAAACTTCTTATTTTCGTCAGAGAATGCCTTCCAAACGTTGCAATGTTGCAATTTCCGCTTTATGAACACTCTAGTGACCGTTTTTAAATTTTCAACAAACTTCTGCAAACGCTCATATAAACGTTAAACAAACGTTTATGAAACTTCTCATTTTCGTCACGTATAACGTATAAAGCATAAGAAAATAAACCAAAGAAAATAAATCAAAGTCCTTTCTTCTTTCCATGAAATAAAATATTGGTTGATTTTTCATATCTTATGCAAAAATCTGTGCTTGTGCCCTAAATCTGGAGCGCCACGTAACGTATCTTCCATTATCGCGGCGCAGTCAGCGTTAACTCCGCTTGTTAAACATCGTCGTCGGCATGGTCGTCGGAGAAACGTAAACAAAACGTATCTCTCGCGCGCGCGCAAGAGAGACGCGCGTTTACGCGGAAGCCGCGTGCGTCGTTTATAACGTCCATGTCGCCGTAATTTTCCTTCAGTTGCCGAATCGCACGTATCACGGCGCAGTTTGACTTCACCGGCGCGCGGTTCTTCTTTTTTTTTCCTTCTCGCATGTATTTCGAGCGCGAGACACGTTTGAAAAAAAAAAGTTAGCACTGTCGCGCAAGCGCACATGTCCGACGTCAGATTTCGCCGTGTCTCCGCGCGAACTTCCTGCTCCCACATCGAATATCGTGCTCGTTATCGGGATAAGTTATCGGGCCATCTCGTTCGCACGCAGATCACGATAACTGGCGATAACGCTCGACGAAGTATAAGGTCCCTCGCCGGAAACGTCGCATCCGCGTCCCCACGGTAAGACGAGTCCCTCGCCTCGCTCGATGGGACAGGTGATACCGACCGTCCCGGAGAAATTAGGAGGTTAGGAAGAGCGAGGTCGCGTTCAATCCGAAAGCAGCAGCGGGATTTTCTAACGTCTTATAGACGATTGTCGCTATCGTTAACTAGGGACAACCAATGAGAGTCGCGCTTTTTTCCAGGATCGTCCTTGCCATTGGCTGTTGATCGCTGGTTAACAATAGTGACAATCGTCGATAAGGCGTTAGAGAATTTCGCTACAGGGTCGGCTGAGGCGACGACCCACAATTGAGTTTGATATTTTCTTCTTGTAAAAGAATTTTTCTCTTGTAAGGTGTTTCAATAAAACAGGTGTTCTAATGCAAGGTTTTTTCGATACGAAATCTTAAAATCACATTTCTCCGCTTGATCGCTGCTGGATGATCCTTGCTCCGAGATGTCTCTCGAGACTTCTTTACAAATTGGAAATAATTGCACGCGACATGTGTATAGTATATATACAGGGTGTCTTAAAAGTATTCGATAGTATGTTCTATGAGCTAAAATTTTTTATTATTACTTATGTTCTATGAGCTAAAATAATTTAAGAAATGTTAATAAAATGGAAGTCTGTTTTATTAAAAAGTTATTAAAAACATATGAAATGTGTACAAAAAAAAACAATTTTATTTATGTTTCAAATTGTCATCTGCGGTGTCTGCCTATATGTCAATATAAGCTTGACATTGATGTGATTTTGAATTTATCATCTTTTTTTGCGAAGAAATCTTCATAGGAAGAATAGAAGAAATCTTCAGGAGGGTTTTATCTACTCTTGTAAAAAAGAAGATAAATTCATTATATCGACGACAAACTTATATTAACATGAACAGATTGTAATTTGAAATGCAGATTTGGTAAATTGTTTTTTTTTACATATTTTATTATAACTTTTTAATAAAGCATTTAAATTTATTTAAAAACCTATGTTATATTTTTTTTATTATTTCAGCTCGTAGAGTATACTATCAAATTTTGTACGAGAAATTCGGGGCACCCTGTGTAATGTGTGTGTGTATACGTATATATGCAAATAAAATTTTGTATTTTATTTTGTAATTTATTTGTAATATTTTTTATGCGTAAGAGATTTTTGTTATACAGATGCCGTTTTATGTACTCGAGATATATATACATACATATGTAAATAATTAAATACGCAGATAAAATGTTTATAATTTTATTTAACGAAATTATAATCCGGTTTCTATTCTCATTGTCATACGTGTGTAAAAAATATATGTGATTTTTTTTATTTGTATAGCATAAAAAAATATTGCAGATATATACAGAGATATCTCCGGTACTTTTTTATCTATGATATAAAAAAAATATCCAATGTTTTTTTACATGTTTTTTTATAGCAGAGAAGAGTAGAAGCTGAATTATAAATTTAGTAAGTAAAATAATAAATATTTTATCAATCGGACGTATTTTTATGCAATTACATTTTTTTTAGGACACAATATGAAACACATGAGAGAATAAAAATATTGTACTTTATTTAATCATAAAATCTAAATTAAATCTAAAAAGTATTTAAAAGATAGATTTTATAGATGCTTAAAAGATGGATAATTTGATAATTAATCATTGTAAAATGCGCGCCGGAATGAAAGTTTAAATAATTTTTTTGCCAGGCTAACCGGCACGTACTGAAAACTATATCTTGAAGTTGATTCTTCATTGTATAACAAGCTTCAATTGTCGCATCGTCATTGTCACGAATCAGCATAAAGATTACTGTCTACGGTATGAATATATAAACTCGCTGAAACTAAATGGATTGGAAAAGAACTCGTCATTGTTTCAGTTCAGTTCAGTTTCAGTTTCAGGTGTGCATTCTCTGCATTTTAATCCCTTCACTTTAGACTAGTCATTTGAATTACAATAAAAATTTTTATGTATTAATTTCTTTCCAAAAGTCATACTACATGCATATATGAATATAATCATACGAAAAATTGATATCTACTAAAAAAAAAATATTTTTAAGTACGTTGAAACAATATTTTAGAAATTTCACAAAAATAATAGATTTGTAGTGTAGATTTGCTTTTACGCCCAAATATTATAAGCCAAACACACACACACACACACACACTTTAGCTTAAACAATTTTGTACTAAAAATACTTATACTTTTTTATTTTGTTTTGCTTTAGCTGCTAAAGCAAAATAGAATTTGTAACTAACTTTTGAAAGATTAAAAAGAAGAAAAGAAATGAAAAAACATAGAAATCGTGTAAAAAGCGAATGGGCCACAAGAACGGGGCCCGAAAACTGAACGTGTCCCACGCATAACACGCGTACGAACGAGAGCGCGCCTCGGTAGATTTTAACCCTGAGTTCACTCGGATATGATTTAATTTAACCGCGGCTCTCGGTAATCCGACCGTTCAATCTATCTCTGTCCACCGACGAGTGCGCGCGAGTCAGTACTGTCGGTCTCCTTGGCCTTTTCCTTGTGGTACGTAAAAACACATACCTCCGAAAACATTCCGCTTTCACGTGCTATTATACGTCGCGCGTACAGTGGGAAAAAGAAGTTCAATTAACAAGTTATTTACTTACGCTTTCTAACGAGAAATTTAAAAGTAATGAATGAAAGATGAGGAAGAAGATTATTTTCATATGTAGCACTTAGTTTTTCAAACCCCACACAGTTTTTTTCTCAATCTACACAGCACTTTATTCAAAGGATGTCCTGGGAACTTGGAAGACGTAAGGAAGTCTTCTGGAAGTCTTCAGGATGTCTTTTGGAGGTTTGTGCTGTACGAGAATAATTGATCAAGTTCGATCCTGAAGCCATTTACAGAAAGAGAGAATCTTTATAGAGCAAGAAAATTTTTGCAATAGGATATATCTTCGTAAGAAAATAACTTAGAAATATCTCGTAAAATTTTTAAAAACGTAGTTATAACAATTTCAACACAGAAATGTTGACAAAACAGATGTTTAAAAGATGTGCTACTTTTTAGGTCGTTTTGAAACTCTTATATTTTAAACTTTTGTATATATCAACTTTCCGCACATAAACTTACCACTTGATGCGCTTATATATTGACTCGATGTATTCGCACGACGATAGGATCAGATTACAGATTACCTACTAACTATTCGATCCGACAGTAACGAGGTTCGAGGAGACCTCGGTGCTCTTTAATGAAATAGCCATCCTATGGAGTGCAATGAAGTGTAATGAATGAAAGAGCTGTGCGTCGCGAACGAGATATCATTGAAGCAAATACTTCGAAATTTTTTTTTACATAACATACAATTTTTATAGATTGGATTTCGTTAATTAAAGATGTGATGATAACAATTATCGTAATTAGTCGTTTTAATGAATACGCCAGACATGTTTCTGTATAAGTACAGATAAGTAAAGCACATAAATAACAACAATGATTATTAAAAAATTAAATATTCATTTATAAGTGTACATCGTATATTAATATGCATATTTTATACTTTGATAACTTTTATTATATTTCTTATATATGTACTTATTCTCTGCATTATTATATACTTAACTAAAAGTGAATTTATTTTTATATTTGTCGACATATATAAATAACGTAATATAGTAGTCATTAACTAAATTTACATACATATATTTTGATAACCGTATATAAATAACTTATTGCGTTATTTATATTTTTACTTCGATATAGTATATAACGATAAATCCAGCGATATTACGTACGAAACAAAAAACATCTCAACAGCTTGAACGCAGATATACGTGAGACGTCACGTTTGATGTACGAAGAATGAGATATGCGGTGGAATACTTCGTGCAACCTTGTGGCAGCGAAGTCATTTTTCATGGCCGGTACGGGTTAGAGAAATATAGGCGAAGCGTCGATCTCCCGTGGTGAAATGCACCTTGATCCATATCACGTCGATATCACGAAACTGCGAGATTTTTACGTGCGCGGAAAGCAGATGTTACGGTTACTATATTAACGTAGTTTGCACGATTATATGATAAAATGACTACACGGTTTTGTCGCGATTCATTTTCCTCGTAATGCATAATTGGAATCTTTCATCGGAAGGATGCACGCTATTTCTTGCAAGATATAATTTTCTTCCGGAACATTCAATTGTTCAATGAGATAGTTTTATGATAATTGAAATTCTTGGATTCGGCATTAATCTTTCAATTGTATACTCAGTTAAAAATGATAATGGAATCGACATCGAATCAATATCGATTCGAAAGCATCACATCGACGTTGATTCGATGTCGATTTCATTATCATTTCTGACTGGGTAGTTTGAACGGATTTATCCCACCTTAAACGAATATTTTGTGTACAGTACATTAAGGATTAAGAAATTAAAATATTAGACTATTAAATAATTTCTTATTATGTTCATTATATTAATAAATATACATATATTTAACATTAGCGATTGTGTGATATATGTATATCTATTAAATTAATATTTTGCAATGTACAATGAAATCATTACATCCAAAATAATATAATCAATTAATTTGAAATTTTCCAGTGACGTTGAGAAAGTAAATATTGTAAATTCAACAACGTTCTAATTAAATTTACAAATTATTGTAGAATTTGTCAGTAAATAGACAAAACCCGTTTAATCGAAATAACTTCTCTAGATTCGCAAGATATAAAAATAGTAACAATATTCCACGTTTCATTTATGCATATTTTAATTGTGCATTTTTAATTATACAGTTTTAATTATAACATTAATTTTACGTATATATTAGTAAAATTTCATAAATATTATAAAAACGCACCTTTTCGCTACATAATTCCGGCATATGTATGTGTCAAACAATATAAAAAATTTGCATATAGCATTTCATAATTTTGCTTGTTAACATTTAGTTTCTAAATTAAACAGCCTTGTGCTATTTATGTACAATAAAGCTTACTAGAAGGTAAACATTGCAATTAGCACTCATACTTTTCCACTTTCGTCAAATATGTATTAGGTACATATGCGCAACTGAGTTGACGTAACACAATTTGACATTCGCTGGCAAAGTGCTCGAATTATATATTCGCACAAGTATCGCCTTTATGGAACATCCGCCAATTCGTATAATGATATTACGAAGCGTTCTTATGCAATGGTTAGTACAACTTGCAGAATAGAGACTTGGGCGCGCGAAATTTAATAAACTCTGCTCTTTCTCGAAACGACGATAAGACGATACAAAACTATTTCACTTCTCTCGAGTCAATAAAAACAAAATTACATAAAATTGTATTTTCTTTCCAAAAGAAATTCAGATAATTTTTACGAAATAATGTATTGTACATCGATAAAAGTTGAAAATATATCAATTATCCTGATCTCTCATTCTAGTTATAGTTTCACTTATTTCTATTTGATTAAAATTGAAATCATTAAAAAAAGATTTTAATCGTTCGTGATTTATCGATACTTCAGTAAGTTTATTATGGAAAAATCGTTTCTAAATGAACTGAATTTTTATTTAAAAAATACACAAATTGTGAATGCAGAATTAAAAGATGTAGGAATTTAGGAGTGCATTTATATTTGAAAGTGATGTAAAAATACAGCTGAACATAAATAATAACTTTAAAAAATTACAAAATAATCTATAATTTTCCCTCGTCAAATGCAATTGTATCGTTTCCTGGAGACGAGACATTTTGCACGGTTAGGTGTAGACAGCAATATTGATTTGGCAAGTACATCCTCAGAGAGAACAATGGCACTCTGTGCGTTAAATACAATTGTCTAACGCATGGATGACTCGAGTAACCCCACCGGAAAGAGCCAATACGAAATCATTAAATGCGTATGACAATCATCAGAGAAAGAGAGAGAGAGAGAGAGAGAGAGAGAGAAAGAGAGAAAGAGAGAAAGAGTCGTCGACAGGAACGAAGAAAAATATTCCGACACGTTGAATCCATCGATCCAAAGAACGCTTCTGTCATCGCGTAAATTCCGCTTGGAGGATTCCGGAGGGCCCGTCGCCAAAGAAAATCCCCGGTCAAAACGCTGCCGTATAAAGAAAGAAAGAAAAGCGACGCTCAGCTCGCAAAAAGGCACCCAATGTCTCGCCCGGAGTCTGAATGCAAATGATTTCATCCCCGACACGCGGCGTTTTCTCGCGTGAAGGGAGGATTTGCGGGTGAGACGGTGTCCGAAAACTAAAGAATCGCGGCGCCAAAGGCAAGGGCGATGCCGAGAAATATAGCGATGGCCGGTAGGGGTGAGGAGTCGGGGTTCGTCTGGCAGTTTCGAGGAGGCAAATGTACGTCGACGGTAATGGTGATGGTGCTCGCTCTCGCGGCCGAAGGAATATTGTGAGGGGGTGGTTCTCCTCGCCCCCGTGCGCAGCCGGGCGTGCAACGCGTACCGTTCTGGCGAAAAGCTTCAACCGTGCAGTTATCTCTACTGGCCAAAGGCGTCGACGCGTTCCTTTGTAATGCATTATCTCCGCCAGCGGAGAGTTGGTCGAATGTGAATCGTCATAACGATGAATAAAATCGTACTTGCAATTTAGCTCTTGCGGACTTACTCATTTGCACTAATTTGCACCGAGACGTTACATCGTAGAACCAGGAAATCCGATCCTTAAATTAAAAGGATTAATAGTTTCGTTAGAAAATCAAATATAGTATACAGATTTCTTTAAATTTATATATAGGAATCTATGTCTTAAATATAAGAATCGATTATGAATACCGGTCATTATTACATTACATTTTAATGTATATGAATTTTGTTATATATTATATATATTATATACATTTTATGACGTATATAGAGGAAGATCACCGATACCGACATACCATTTTGTTTTTAGACAATATTTCTTAAACAAAAGGTAAAAATACTACTTCAAAAACATAAATACAAAGTAAAAAGTATCTTCTATAAGCAAATAATATAAGCAATTTTTATAATACTGTTTGCAATTTTGCAATAATTAAGTTTTTCGTAAGTTATGCAAAAATGAGCGTATAACAAAATGGGCTCCAAAACTGACATAGTATATAATAGGCAATAATACCAACATTCCTATTTTATAATTAAAGATATATCCTATTCTGTAAAGAGAAAACTAATTTATGAAACTATAAACATTTAAAATGACATAATATTATCAATAATACAGTCACTATTATTTTAATTACGCAATTTGCAAAAGAACACCGTAAGAATTTTCTTCTCGGATTCATAGAATTGGTTTTTAGCTGGTTTGGTATAGAAATAAGCCACAAATATATGAATTATGAGTTTGTACTTCTTTAATTAGCTAAACAGATCATTATTAGTATTAATAAAGTGCAATAGTTAGTTTCTGAGAAATAAGGGGGTGTCACTTTAGGAGACCTACGTCAGTATCGACGACTTTCCTCTATATATTATTATTATTTATGTTCTTTAATTCTTTAACATTCAAAAGAATTAATTTTTATATTTCTAAATTATATTTTCTGAATTAACAATTTTTTTTAAATTATTTTTATTAATATGTGAAAAGAACGTTCAATAGTAAAAGTATGGTATATGGAAATACAGGATTATTTCAATGTACTATTATATACTGAAACCTGACTAATTTTTTTGTTTTTGATTGTTGATACAGATTATAATGGCAAAGATGACAACAGCGTTGTCCCTACTTGCGGTCTATTTTATTATTACGACATCAGCCTTAAATAACGAGGAACTGCTGGAGCAAGAATGCCCTGTAGATTGCCACTGTCACTACTTTCGCGTCAACTGGGTGACGGACTGCTCGGACAGCAATCTGACGACCATTCCATACAACGAGCTGAGTCATAATGTCTATATTTTAGACATGAATGATAATAATATTGCAGACATCAGTCCGTTTCCAGAATCGATTAAATTAAGACGTCTTCAGATGGCACACAACCGATTAACTGAGCTGACATATGAATCATTTGCTGGATTGACGTACCTTCTGGACGCAGATTTCTCGTATAACGCCATTACGCGGGTAGATCCCGAAGCATTTCGGTAAGATGATTCGATATTATATTCGCCAGTAGTCATTCCATTCTCAGACGTGTGATATAGGTTTTGTCAATCATACGATTAATTCAACAGGGACAACCCGGGTCTAATTACATTGGAACTCCAACACAATCCCTTGGACGAGGTTGAGGAACCCTTCTTGAATTGCCGTACGCTGCTGTACCTCGATCTGAATTCATGCGGTATCCGGCACCTCAACACGCGCTTCTTTTACAACACGACGAATTTGAATAAGCTCGATCTATCGCACAATCCCCTGCAAAGGATAGAGCCGGGCCCCTTCGATCATCTGACGAATTTGGAATATCTCAAGCTAAACGGATGCAATTTAACCTACATATCGCCTGAGGCGTTTTCTCACCTAGAAAATTTGCGACAGTTAGAGATAGCAGACAATGAATTGAAAACATTGAACTGGAGAAGCGTGCTCACACCGTTAGTGCGTTTGGAACATCTAGATATCCGCAAAACTGGTATCACAAATCTACCGGGTGATGCCTTCGCCAAGAACTTATATCTCTTACAACTAGTTCTCGCGGATAATGAACTGTGGCATCTAGATGTCGAAGATACGCTTGGTCACAACTTGCACAGTCTACAATCTCTAGACTTATCAAATTGTAATTTACAAGATCGTCTATCTGAGGAAGCTTTTAGAAACGCAAGCAAGCTACGCGTCCTCAATCTGAGCGGTAATCCAATGTTCGCTAGCGATTTAACTGCCGTTCTGCGCCATTTGCCAAAGCTTCATAAGCTCTCCCTCAGCAATTGCAGTCTTCGAAGGTTGCCAGATACCTTTGACGTATTCGAACACCTGGAGGAACTCGATATTTCTTATAATCCACTATCTGACGCATTTGTCAGTCTTCTCAATCCGTTAAGCGCTTTGGAATATTTAGATATGTCTTATTGCGGTCTCGGTTATGTTGGAACTAATACTTTCGCACAAATGACTTTCTTGAAACAGTTAATTCTTTCGGGAAATGAACTTCATACTCTGGAAGAAGGATTGTTTGCAAATTTGACGCGTTTGGAAAGTCTAGAGCTCAACAACTGCGATCTCAAGGCACCCCTCGATCCAAAAGTTTTCGGTGACCGCGAGTTAACTGATATAATAGAACTCAAACTCAGTGGCAATCCGCTGATCGTACCCGATGAAGGCTCGCTGCTCCCAACGCAGCTCTCCAAGTTGGAGATTTTAGACCTCAGCAACTGTGGCATCTCACACTTGAACGAAGAAATATTTGCTACAACGAATAATCTCACTCAATTGAATCTTTCGGGCAACACAATATCTGGTGTAGAAAATTTGAGTTCTCTGAAAACATTGCCCAGATTAGAACATATAGACCTTAGCAATAACAACTTGCGTACGATCCATCCGAAGATATTGAAGGCAAATCCACGCTTATTATCGATTAATCTCATGGGAAATCCGTTTATTTGCAATTGCTCTATCGCAGAGACCTGGGATTGGGCTGTGCAGGAAAAGGGTGATCTTCACGTGCTCGTTGGCAGTCAACCCGCCAATTTTGAAACCGGCTCTGTAAAACGAAGAAAGACTCTCTCTTGCGCCTACGACGAAGAAACGTATCGAAATATGATAGACGGCAGTCAGTCAACCGCGAATCGCAAACATTATCCCAGCCAGTTTACTCCTTCTCGTACTTGGGCTAAATACGTTCGCGAATCTAATTGTAATCGGCGTTCATGATATGCGGCGGTTAACTATCAACATCCGATGTTGAATGTCTACTATCGTAAGGTACGTAGATATAAACAGGAACTTTGAGCAGGTTCCGTACTATTAAATATCATTGCAACGTCGTCATATCGTGCGAGCCATAAACTACAATATAACAATATTGTAAAATTTATATTTCCGTGGCATTATTTTTGTAGTCATAGAATTAAGGCAGACCTGTAATGCGTCGTCTACAATACACGGAGTAAGAAGTAAGAGTAAGAAATTGAACAATTACAGTTAATTATTCTCCTCACATTCGACTGTGATTGGTCAATTTCTTACTCTTACTTCTTATTCCGTGTATTGTAGACGATGCGTAATAGTTTACAGTTTATATATTAGAAAGTATCGTAAAGCATATTCGTATTGAAAGTATTGAAATGTTACTAAGTCAAAAAAATACTCGGTTTTGTATATATATTTTCTTTTTTTGTACATAGTATAATAATGATTCTTGTTCTCTCTCACTCTCGTCGATCAGACTTTGTCTTCGTGTATCCAATTCAACAAATGCTTACTTAAAAGTCAAATCAGAATAGATCAGCTGCCAATGATCGACGTTAAATAGAGAAAGTTAAAAAGAGATTAGAAAAATCAGTGAGGACTAAACAATTTCATGTATCTACATAAAGATTGTAGTCATTCTAAAACAGACTCAACAAACACATTATCAAGTATATATATATATACATATAAATTAAAATATCTTGTATTTACGATTTGAAATCTATTGAACTCTCATATTTCTACATTAATTAGATACACAGATATAAAAATTTAATACTAATACTGGTCAATTAATCACATATTTTTAGTATTAAAAATACTATTAACAATACTTTTAATACTCAAAATAAGTAATTAATTGGTCAATACTGGTATTAAATTCCTATAAGGGATACAAAACTAATTTTGTAAGAATCAAAAATAGTAAATTATATTTTTGTGCATTTAGTGACTGATGACATTGTAATTATAAATTTAGAAATTATTTGCAAGATAATAAATCATGATTGAAGTTAAATAATAGATATAATTAATAATTACACAACAGATAAGCAAATAATGATATATATAGATTCAGATACACAATTAAAGTATTTTAATTGATATAATTTTATTCAGTTCTTTGAATAATTTAAATTTCTTGATAGATATCGTAATTAGATTATTATATATAGAAAATATATAATTATTAATTTAATTTTACACTTGTTATTATTAATAAAATTTATCAAGAACATAATATTTATATTTGTGATACCATGTAATAATATATCGGCTTAAAAATTTTTTAGAAAGAAATTTATTAAAACTTTAATTCTCAATTATAACGTTAATGAAATGCAATATTATTTGTGAAACATAATTTTTTTAAATAAGTATTGACAGATAAAGTGAACAATCTAATGATATACGTCAAAAATACTAGAAAATTCGATTATGGAAGGTACGTGGTTCAACTTTGCGATTAACAAACGCGCAGTTACATGTGCACATATACATACAAACACAATTGTACCATCGTATACGATAGCGTGTGAGTATGTGGCCATGAAGATTAAATGATTTCCCCCTATTTGAACTTCACAATAGCCACGGAAAATGCCTGATTATCGTTAAAAGCTGATATGCAGCAGTACCTATTTATGGCGTGACAAATGCAATAGCTTCGTCTTTATTTCACTGTTCGAGTATTCCATCCTGTGGCTCTTCTCTTTTTAAGTTAATTAAGCTAGCTTATCCTGTGTTATATAACTGTTTATGATAGATTCATAATGCGCGAAATGTACATTCATAAGAAAATCTGTAGCTTTATAAAAGTAATATCTTATAAAATTATTTAATGCATTTGCTAAACTCATACAGGCTTATATTTATTATATCCTGTATTAAATATACACTAATATCTATAATTAGAAAACTGTTCAAAAATTTGTGAAGTGGGACCAATTTTCTTACCAATATCTTAATAAAATTTTATATATTTTTAAATTTAATTAATTTTAAATTAAGTTGAATCTAATGGAAAAGAATAGTGGTTTTTTAAAATGTGTGATACTTTTTATTATATTATTATATTAATATAAAATTATATCTTTACTTTATATATAGAAGACTTATATATGATAAAACTTGTGATGTATTTTGTGAGTTTGATTTTCAAAAATATCTCAAAATAATGTTATTGCGTATATTAATGTTTCAATATTTATAACGTTCGAATTTGTATCAGCTGATACTCAAGATAATTCCTGTTTATTGTTTATCGTTATTTTTATTAAAAGCTGTTATACATTTGATTTGAATTACTGAATATATCGTATACAATTCTTTTGCTTCAGATAGTCGAATTTTTTGTAAAAATTATAATTTATGTGATTATTTTGTATTTCACGATTATATTGGAAAATATAGTAATACATAAATTTTTCAACAGCGAAAATTCTATAAGTTTGCGTTCTGACTTAAGGAAAATTATTTGTTTTCTTTACTGTGCTGATAAAAAATGTTAGTATTATTACTATTACACAACTTAAAGTTGAAATTTTTTTTTCACGTTGTCCTTCGCGCATTTTCGTATATAAACTACATTTATATTTTTATTTGAATAATTCAACGCTTAGATTATAAGCCTTTAAACCCGATTGCACCAACGTTACTTTAATTTTAAGCGAGGTTTAAAACTTTTTCCCTCTCTGTCTTTTTTCTTGGCTTTAAAAAGAGAGGGAGAGAATTTTAAGCCTCGTTTAAAATCAAAGTAACATTGGTGCAATCGGGCCTTAGACGTTTAAGTGTAAGATTAGCTAAAGTGAGAGAGAAAGAGAGAAAATAGAAAGTAAAAAAACGCGTTCCTCGTTTTCGCATTTGATCGAGATTAATCATTCAAAGCTTGTGTATATATCTGATCGGCTAAAAGAAATCGATGATCCCACCTTCAGATGCATTGTACAACGCGGTCGATCGCGTGGTGGGCCATTTTCATTTATAATCACAAAATGTAAAGACTGTTGTTTAATAAAGCTATCGTTCTCTTGGTATACATGGCAGTTTTCTCGTCTCCATTATTGCGATATATGAAACAGCCCCTTACAGGTCGTTCACGATAACCAGCGCGGATAATCTAAATTGCATCTGCATGGTATTGACGCTTATGTACACTGGTGTAACAATAAACTCCATCGCTCTTATGGATATCTTTTGACAAGTTGCCGTAGGCAGAGAGGTAGTCCGATAAAATTTTCCATGTAAATAACGTGCAGGAAAAAACCGACATTTTCATGCGTTATTAGCATACTACTACAACCATTCATTATTGAGAAATGAATGTTGCTGGTACTGTTCTAGTGAATTTGTGCATTTATATGTGATGGCAATGAAATTAATCGAGAATTTATATTCTGAATTTTGATAGTTTTCGAAGAAAAAGAGAAAAAAGGTAAATTTCAAAATAATGCAAAACAAGTGTTTTGCATTAAATTCAAAGGAAATGTTTTAGTTATTAAGTACACGCGATGTTTGCATATGTTTATGTTTCCGTTATGTAATTTACAAACTGCATTGTTAAATCTGCGTAAAGTATGTTCCATGCAATTAATTTTTATTGTTGTATATTTAAAGATACTGATAGGAGATAATCGTTCCTCGAACAATTTTCATTTTACATTAGATATAGAAAATTATCTCCATTTATGCCATTTAGCTTTTACTTATGTTACAAAGTTAAACGTTATATCGGTGTATTTGCCTATCTAATTTTCATAATACATAAAACATTGGAGTTGCATGTAAAATTCTTATTTTTCTATATTTACCGTTTTATGCTAATGGCTGCTAATAATAAGTTAACAAATTTAAATGACAAAATGTTGAAAAAAAAAATAGATCCATTTAAATCTCTTACATATAAATATCAATGGAAAGTTTACATTATTTTTTATTTAATATGCACTTCTGAAACCATTGGTACTGCATTCATTTTTTATATTCTATTTGATTATATAATGCTGTTACGTAAAATACTTAAATAAAATAATATCAAATTATTGTGTATAATAACATTAATAACTTTGGAATATCTGCAGGCAAATACATTAAGACGGCTACATTTTAACTAAAAAAAATTGTTTAATTAAAAAATATTTATTTATAATATTTTTGTCAAATTTTATCTTATTTCTAAAATCTCGGTAATTTATATTTTTCAAAAATTTGAGAATGAGTATGAGAATCTCATATTCCAATAATTTCAATTTAAAGTAACCTAACTTTAATGAAAAGTTTTGATACTTCGTATACATGTTTATTGTTTTCTTTATTTTCATAAAACAGTTGCTCACATTACTGCATGGCAACGGTAGCAACATAATAAGCAGGTGTGTTACGTAAAGACGGCGAATTTAACGATGTCATACGATATAGAGAGCAAACAGCAGGGAGTACGATAGGTAGACTACCCCTCCGTCTCGTATATCGATTGTACGCGGAATCGTCTTGACCCTGCAAGACCCACACGACCGCGAGACGGGCGCAATCGGGGATCGTCCCCAGTGAACCAGTGTATAACGATACCGCAAATGTTGCATGCGTG
Organism: Trachymyrmex cornetzi; assembly: GCF_001594075.2. NCBI lineage: Eukaryota > Metazoa > Arthropoda > Insecta > Hymenoptera > Formicidae > Trachymyrmex > Trachymyrmex cornetzi. The sequence goes on from NW_017296051.1 coordinate 477,616, forward strand.
CGTGCATACGTGCGTGCGTGCGTGCGTGCGTAGGTGCGTCATTCGTCTCGGTTTCAACGCGCAAAGTTAGAGCGTTGCCACGTCAGTGCTGCAATTACCCTCCTTATCGGTACCGTTGCAACGTTTCCTTTAAAAAGTTCCCTTAAATTTCAATAGATACGACAAAACGGGCATGTTTGATAATTCGTAAAACAAAATATTTATTATCAAGCGTAATAATGTAATTTTATTTGCACAAATAAGTTAGAGTTCTCCAATGCACAAATGTCTTACATAAAATTTATATTAACAATATGTACGTAACGTTTATAAATATTTATGTTCTTCCTGCTCTGTCTCGATCGTTATTAGCTTCGCAAAATTGAGTAAGTATATCGACCTTGAATATTCTTTCACGTCATTTTTTGCTACCATCGATATATGTTGATGAAATCATTCAGTACGTTTTAAATCATTAAACTGAAGCGATCACTATCATTTTCTATAGTTTGCTCCCATTACGTCTGTAGGCAAGTACGGCTCTGATCGTCGTTGCATAACACCCGCAGCAGCGCACTGTCACGCACCATCGCGCGTTGGCGGAGCATACCTCGTGCACGTGTGTCTGATATAGTGTCTGCGGCGCGCGATGCGTTTGCGGTTTCCTCAAGAATCTCCGTGCAAACCCCTTGTTTACGCGTATAAGCAAGGCGTATAAGATAGGCAGTTACTTTTTAAAAGTAATTCGTTATTTGTTATCGAATTAAAAAAGTAACTAGTTGCTGTTACTACTTGTTATCATTATGGTTACTTGACGGTTGCTCGTTATTATTACTTGAAAAGTAAATTAGCCTGAGGCAGAATTGAAAAGCACACCCTAGTAACACAGGGACGTCCTATGGACATCCTGTGGACGTCCTGCCGGCTAAACGGGACGTCCACAGGATGTCCTATTGTAGTCCAAGGACATCCTATGGACTATGACATGAGCGCCTCATTATGTCCTACATACATCCGCTGGACGTATGTACTGTGGTATTATCGGGGATTAATTTAGAATATATTCAGGATTATTTCAGGATGTATTAAAAGTAAAATAAAATGACCACATCCACTCACAGAAACTGATGCCTGGAAAGTATTTTCCACTGTTCAAGCGTTGTAAATAGGTGGTCAATTGTAAACGTGGTCAAATTACTGTAAGAAATAAGCAACAACACGAGAAAAATATCAGAGTGCTCCGAGTCTTGAACCGAGGCCTACACTGTTAGAAATTTCTCAATGAATTTTAATTAACATGTAAAGGAAGCATGTGGTCATGCACGAAATTAAATGTAATGAATGATGTAAATAAAAACTAAATTACAGTAGTCTTAAATGTGATGAACGTGTGTATTGAAATTAATGAACATATTATTATAGAAATTAATTTACACGTTAATGAAAAGTACGAGATCTCTAACTGAAAAGTAATTTACGTTAATGACATGTAAGAAACATAAACGTATTAAACGTTAAGTGTTAATAGTATTAGGCTTAATTAAAATATTATTAATATTCGTAAATGTAAAAATACATTAAATTTCAATACGCTTAACTTTTAAGTCAAGGACGTCTTAAGAAAGTCCCACAAGGACATCCTAAGACTATCCCAAGGACATCCTGGGGTTATCCCCACAATGTCCTGAAGCTGTCCCAAGAATCTCCTGAGGCTATCCCCACGACGTCCTGAAGATGTTCAAAGGACGTCCTAAGGGTGTCCTGAAGATAATGCCTAAGAATGTCCTCAGGACGTCCTGTGGAGATATACATGTCCATAAAATGTCCAGGATATCCTGGGACATATTCAGGATAATCCTGAGGACGTCTTGTGCTGTTAGGGAATAGAATAGAAGTTATTCACTTCAGCTTACAAATTTGCCAACAAGAGGACTTGGTTTATAATTTATTTCCTTATATTTATATATCATACTCATCCATCCACACATACCAATATTAAAATTAAAAAGAAAAACATACTTAACTTACGTAATTTATCCATACTAACTAATTCTTACCTCTACCCTTTATTCCTTAATATTCTATCCTGTTTCTTATACCTTACTTATATACATATACTTATATACATTTATACAATTACGCATATATCTACCTATATATCAATCTTTACATTCAACTGGCTCTTTATTATAATCTATTTCATAGACTATTTCACAACCTGTAGTAACATCCTTTGTTTTTACTTATGTGTACCTTTCCACACTATACTTATGTTTACTTGATTTTTTATCCCTAATTAACCCCCGCCCTGCTCTAACCCGACTACCTCCATCTTTAAAAGTGGTAAACTATTTGATTCGCAAGTTGATTTCAGACTCCATAAAAATTGTAAAATGGCCCCGAAGAATCAGATTTCGTATGAATCGCATTTTCATAAAAATTCCATATTTTAATAGTATGTTATTAAAATCTTTAATTGAAAAAAGACGAAATAAAAGTACATACATACGTACGTTATCTATAACGTTATCTATAACGTACGTATGTATGTACTTTTATTCCGTCTTTTTTCAATTAAATAATTATTTACAAACCTCTAAAATATAGAATGCTCCCAAACTTATGGAGGGTACTGTATATTAACTTTAATCTCAATTAATTTTAACTTTATCTTTTTGTAATTTCCAGAGAAAGATAAAAAGTAATCCGGGAAAAAATGTTATATAAATGTACATATTTTATATATAATTATATATAATTGTATAATCAAAATTAAAGTTAATTTACATTGATAAAAAACAAACATATACCTAAGGTAATTATTCACTTTTGATTACTAACGAGTTAATGCTTATATCTAACTTATTCATGATAATAACAAAAATCACATTTTTTTAATTGTGTCACTTTTGAACTAAAGGGACGATGAGTTAAGGCGTGAAAAAAATTCGACATAATCGCGTCTGCTTATATTCATATATTTTAATTATAAAACAATACATAGCATAAAAAAAGCTTACATCTTTTTCAGCCACAACCAGTGAAAACCAGTGAAAATCATTTGAGAATTAGCTCTAGAGGCTAGAGCCGCGTCGAGACCAACAATAACGCGCATGCGCGCTAGATCGAGCCCGCGCTCTCGCATGCAATCTCTTTCTCGAGAGCCTTCGAATATGTTAGGATATGTTGCGCTATTCGTAGGCTATTCGCTACCGCTCTATTGGCCATGGTTCGTCCGATTAGTCAGTCGCTTCCAATTATTCGTGCGGCATGCGCGCGGCAGTCGACTCCTTATTCATCGGTTCTCGTTCGCGAACGTCGCTCGTTAATCGCCGACTATCGTCAGCGAGCAAGGTCCACGATCGCCTCGACCTGAGCCTCGCCGTCTCGGCGATTCTGAGCCGGTTGACTGTATCGGTATCGCCCGATAACACGCTACGATGCTGAGTTTCTTCGAGAGCATAGCGGACATCCCGAAACTCTACTACGGCGCATTGCTAGGCATTGGATTCTGTATCTATTACCTTTGCGAGGTTGTTAAGGTGAGTAAAAAAAAAGTGAACATATAAAAAAAGCAAGTGTAATATTGCACATAATAGCGATAGCATGCTGGAACTGCTGCGTTCGAGTGTCATGTCATCCTTTAACGTTCGGTAAACAACAAGGACGATATGACATCCGGGGAGCACCCAGGTGAGAATCCGAACGCAGCCCTGTAGTTAATTGAATTTGGGTTCAAATTCGCTCTCTTATTGCGCTTCTATATACGGGAATGTTACACCTGTCTTGTATTAAGTCTGTTAGAGATGAACATTACAAAAATGAGTCGATTCACTAGAATATTTATCATTGATCTATTTACTTGAAATCCTCAAAAAAATGTTGCAATTAAAATGAGATAAATATATATATTCGGGCGTGAAGAGAAAGAAAGCGAAAATGTTGAGTACAAAAAGTGCAAGCAACGCTAATAAATCTAATATAAGACCTAATATTCATTGATCCTTTAGTAAATTTACCTCATTTTGTGATTTTCATCTCATTTTAAAATAAACAATCCGAGTGGCGAAAAACGATCAATAGAAAAAGAGATAGTGAAAGATCGATCGATCGATTGATCACGGTCCAATTCGATCGAGGAACCAAACTCTAAACTTTCAACGTTTTCAACATTAGACAATGCATAAACTGCGCATTCAGCGTTAAATAATGTATCACTTTCCATGTTAGATAATGCATAATTTCAGGATGTGAGATGTTCTGAGAAATTAGTTTATGTATTGGATTAGAACAAAAGTTCATAGCGTTACTTTAATTGTATCATCTAATTTATCTATTTTTGTACAGCCTATTTTTAAAATAAAATTTGGCAATTACACCATTCAATAGAGCAAAGTTTCAACTTTAAGAATCTTTTTCTTTAATTGCACGATGATTTTTAAAGGAGCAATCAAAATCAAAATGCTCTTTTTATTTAATATGGATAACAAAAAATCACTAACAAAAAATCTTAGGAACAATAAAAAAACAATTTTGTCAACTTAAAATTTTTCACGTTAGAAAGTGAAAAATTTTTTAACGATAAATAATGATATTAAGGGTAATAGGAGTCAGCGAAAAAAATGGTGCGCAAATCAACAAAGTCGATTATGTATAAATTAGTAAATATAATATTATGAACGTTTTGGCTCTAAATTTGAGCCATCCTCAGCAAAAAATATAATAATCATAAAAAAAGACGAAGATCAAAATCAAAATATTCGCATAAGTACATAATACGTCACATGATAAAATTGAACATAACGGTTAAAAGAATAAGTAAAAGATAAGAAAGTCGCATTAATTTCACCAAATTGGATACCTACTGCTCACTGTCGTCAGAAGAGTGATGAAACACTAACATGATTCTCAAGTCAGTTACATGGCTGGATGGAATAACTTCGTGTGTCACCAGCTATAATAAGTTATATACATATTTTTTGTAATAATTACAAAGTAGATTTATAAAAAAGCTGACAAAGTCAAACAGCATCGACTCACTTCCATTACGATAACAATACGTCACAATAATAAATTGGGATCGTTGACAAATTGTGAATAAAATAAAATTTTTAGTCAAATAATATAAAATGAGCGGAATCGTCAAACGGTCAAATACAAAGTGGCAAAATGTATAAAAAATGTAGGTCTCAATATATAGAATATAAATTGTTTCAGAATATAGAATATAAATTTTGTTCCAACCTAATAGATTTATTGTCGTGCTTATTTTTCATGAAAACTTCTTTCCATTAAACGAGATCGGAGTTGCGATGAGTTGTGCAAAATATTTAAAAATCACATCAGCGTTATCACGTGCACATGCGTACGATGGCCTATCGCTTCCTTGTTATCTAAATATTGTGCAAGCACTTTATAGAGATCAATGTAGCGACACGTGTTTTCACATACGAGTATATGCATTGTCAAATCTGAAGTATCAAATTTAATTAACCTAATGTGAGTTAAATTGGCACGATATCAAATTTAATTATTGTTTTAGTATAAAATAACGATATATTTAGTAGGAGCAGTAGCGATTTACATTGGATTAAATTTGACATTATAGATTTAACAGTGTGTATATGTATATTAAAATACACAATGTGAATAAATATGTATATTAAAATGCATAGAGTAAATAAATGAAAACGCTTTTCTATTTTGAAATGTGACACGTATTATATGTAGATCGCTTAAGGTGAGCTTTAGCACAGATATAAATTCTCATTCCGAGTTATAGAACCTAAAAGTTATAAAGCCTAAAGTGGGTTTTATACACTGAAAGAAAAGTGTTTGGTATTTGTATGATTGCATGATAAAATAATTATGCGGTTCAAGAGCTTTTCCATTTTATACAGTATATTTTTATTAGAACTATCAGGAGCGTGTCTAGCGAGCGTGCAATGCTTTCACGTAGTTAAAATCAAAGGTGGTCGAAGTTAAAATTTATTGAATTATACTTGAACATACTACAAATGCGACGAAATCGTAGCTTCTTGAATGTTGGTAGCGTTTTCATTAAAATTATCTTCTTCTATGATTCATTTTCATTAATACAGATTATCTTTAATCTTTTACGTCCATTTCTATCAATGTAGATTAATTTTAATCTCGGTCTAACTTACTCTTTATCTTTTTCTAATTCTTAGATTTAGAAAAAGATAAAAAAAACAAGTTAAACCGAGATTAAAGCTAATATCTACATTGATAAAAATGGACATAAAACAATTAAAGTTGATATTGCGTACTTTTTGTTACCGCGATTCCTGATTAATAGAAATAAATAATAGAAAGAGATAATTCTGATAGAGATAAAATTATTATAGATTACCTCATTCTTTTTTTTCCAATCCTAAGAATTAAAACTAACACTGAAAATGATTATAAATTATAATTAAATTATGGCAATTATTTTTGTTCTATGACATTCATAATTTTTTCTTAAAAAAGGTTTCATTTTTATAAATATGTGCGTACGCGCGCGTTATCAGTCATAAATATTTAACAGAAAAAATAGAATATTTCGAAGATAAATAATGCTAGTTATATGACATTGATTAATCAGTGAAAATTGTTTTCGATATTTTACCCAGCAATCATTTACGCCTCGGATATAATGTGATTGGAAATGTTCAATTTTGAATATAAAAACTATGTGTAACAAAATATGTATGATAAATGTATGATAATGCGAGACTTTTTTCCTAAAGGCATAAATAAGAATTGGAATGAAACGGGAATAAGGTCGAGATTTGGGAGGTTATCGGGATGAATATTTTACATAACTATATACGGAAACAAGACCCGACGTATCCATCCGCGCGCAATGAACTCAGAAATTGGGGCAACTTATCGTTCGTGAACGCACTCGACGCATTCATTGACTATAACGAGCCAGGGCAATGCAGCTAAATAGTGCCTCGCGCTGCGGCATCTTTCATATGCGTCAACATTTATTTGCTCTGAATGGTGAATTTAATCTTTTACGCGAAATTAAATAATTTGCTTGTCTATGAACACGCTTACAACTTAGTCGCGGGATGTTTGTAATCTGATGTCAATTTAAATTAATTTTATTACTTTTGCAGCACAATCTCTCGGTAAAACAATTGTCATGCATGAATATGTATAAATATTGTCTTATATAAATTGTACAAACATACATTAACATGTATAAATATTTATAAACATACATAATTTTATATAAAAAACATATCCATACATATTCATACATCCTTCTGTCTTATATAAAATTATTTTTTAGTGTAATAAAAATAATAATAGTAATGTGAAAACATTAAAAATAATTAAAAAGGTAATTTTCACATAATTAAAAAAAATCAAGTTTGAAGAAATGTAAAAAAATTACTTATTTATGATTATATATAAAATTGTGCATAATTGTGTATGAGCAATTTTTTTTATATTTTTTCAAACTTGTTTTTTTCTCAAATGACCAATGCAAAAATTATGCCTTTAATTATTTTTTATGTTTCCATATTACTATTATTATTTCTATTACACTAAAAAATAATTTTATAAAAGAAAGAGGGATGTATGAACATGAATTGACATATTTCATATATGATTATATGTGTTTATGAATATTTATGTAGGTATATGTTTATACATATTTATACATATTCATGCATGAAGAATTTTTTACCGGGATTCTATTACACACTCGAATAAGTTCGAATAAGTTTCTAGTATTTTTAGAATTCTCTTAAATATCTATTAAAATATCTAATAATTAAAACATTTTGTACACAACTTTGTATTATTTAGAAACAGCGACGCACGTTCTTTTTATGCAAATATCTTGTAATGTCTTTATAACGTCTTCGTGCTTTTCGAAAAATTGTTTAAGAAGGCACTGTATATCGATTTGCTCTTTCAGAAAATCACTTAACACTGTAATTGTTTGACATAATGATAAATTATTGTATATTATTTACATGATGCTATCTACTTGAAACATATGCATATGAAATATAGTTTTGCAATTATGATAAAAGAAGATCAGTTGCGTATTTACCGTGTTTATCAAAATAAAAAAGAAATTATATAGATAATCACGAACATCACTGTCAAACATGTGACATTTTATGTATATGTTTTTTATTTTATGCAAACTTTATACATAATTTTTAATCAGAATATATAATTATATCATTGTGAAAATATCAACGCAAATTCGCGACATTTTAATAATACATATTTATTTAGCTCGATGCAAAGTAATTTTTTATTATGAAGAAGGTAATTTATGTAGATAAATATCATGTTACTAGATATTATAGATATCATTTGCACATCTACTATCTCAATTTTATATAGAATATGGCACGAGTTCGATACATAGACAGGATTTCCGCGATACACGTTCGAACTGACGTACGACCCTCCATAAGCAACATCAGTCACGAGAGATGTGTCATTTATTAATCTGACCTTAAAACTCTAGGCATTTGTCCTGCACATGCAATGTGCAGGTAAAGTAGCTGAATGTAAAAGAATTTATTGAAGGAAAGAATGGTAAATTATATTAAAGTGCTAACTATTAATTATATTATTATATAATGCAGCTATATCAATGATGTAATAATTAGACTGCGGAACTTTATGCAAAATACTTAACTGAATATTAATTATCGGACAGTTTTAGCAGTCAATCGTTGTTCGTTAAAGAGTTATTAAAAAGTGAAGTAAAAAGATTGAGATTGCCATCTGTAAATTTACAAAATTGCAAAATATGCATTTTATGCAAAACGTTCAGTTAAGTATTTTGCATAAACTTCCGCAGTCTAGTAATAATTGAGTAATGCCAACGAATAAATTCGTCTTTAAATGATATCACATTTACATAAATAAATTGGAAAACTATTATTATAATGAAAATACAAAATAAAAAACGATTGTTTACGACTTATTAGATGCAATTATTCAATATAGAATTAATTATTCTTATTACGAAAGCTCCTTCAGAAATTTAAGAAATTACAGATAACTCTGTCATTAAACGAATATAATCACTAATTATTAAATAATAATCTTTTAAAAGAATTTTTTTTCTCCTTCAATATTGATTATACTGATGTTAATTTCGCGATGTAACAAAATTAGAAATTCCAAAAATAAATTTCATATCACGTAAATACGTTTAGGCATACCTACATAGAAAATTTTTTAAATACCTAGAGCTGGATATGTTCTAAAACGATAACATTGAATAATAAGTTCTTAAGTTTCATCGTTAATTTAACGTGGATGCTTTGTCTCAACATAAATAATTACAATCAAATGTATAATTAATTTTTCACTTAACCGTAAGTAATTATTATAGATTTATTTTTAATGATATTTAAAGATAACAAGATAAACAGATAACATTATGATTTAGTATACTGGATACATATGCATACACATCCCAGATATCACAAAAAGTTCTAAAAGAATTCAAACAGAATTCGGTCATCAATTCTGAGTTCGTTTTTAGATACGAAGAGAATTCTTTTTATAAAAAATTTAAAAAAAAATTCTAAGAAATGAACTCAGAATTGATAACATACGATTGAATTTTTTTAAACTTTTTGTGTTATCTGCGTTATTACATGTACAATTTCATGAAATTTTTTTACATTTTTTAAATTATAACAAAAATTAAAGTAAAAAGGAAAATTATTTAAATAAGTTGTTTAAAGTTGCAAATACTAAAATGTTGAGTCACTATAATTTGCAAGTAAACGTTTTCTTATCGCGCACTTTTACACAACATATTTACTAGACATCAACACTTAAAAAAAATATTCTGACTTCATTTGCTTTATAATGTTTGCTTAACATACTTTTGAAACTTTCATTCCTTTATGTTACGTTTTGTAATAGGTATTTGAAAGGGATATTTAAATTTCGATTGTATTATAAAACGTAGCGCAAAGGCAAAATACAAATGATGTATCGTATATTATAATCAGGGTTACCACAAGTCAGGGAAGTCAGGGAAGTCATGGAAAAGTCAGGGAATTTGAAAATGGTCAGGGAAGTCATGGAAAAGTCAGGGAATTTGAAAATGATCAGGGAAGTCATAGAAAAGTCAGGGAATTTAGCAAAATTTTCTGGAAAAATAAAATGGCTGTAAAGAAGTTTAAAATATGTGTACATCACAGCCACAGAATTTTAGTTACGTGTCCTCATGTGCTCTCACGTGCACACATTTGTTGAGAAAATCTCCTTTGCAATATAGTATCTGTAAAGCGATAAATTTTTGTGATCCTATATTAATTTCTAGTGATTTAAGTATCTGTAAGAATAGAATTTCTAATGCTCTACAATTGTTTTCCGCAAGAAACTGGTTTACTAGTCAGACCTGTGATAAAATTGAGAAAGAATTTAACGTTCTTTGCCATAAAAAAGAAGTAATTGATTTATGCAAGTAGTTCGTTCGGGAAAATTAAAGAATTGATCATTTCTGGAGAGACTTGTTTGAAGGTCAAGATAATTTCCAGAATTTTTTTTCTTTATGAAAAAGATCCTTATTTTAAGTTATGATCAAGCATTTGTGGAAAGAGGATTTTCAATAAACAAGAAATATATTGTTGAAAATCATCTACCTAGGTCTCTAATATCTCAAAGACAAGTTTATGATGGCCTTAAGGCTGCTGGTGGTCTCACTAAACTTATAATAGATAAAAAGATAATTTTATCTTATCGAAATGCGAGGGATATGTATATAGTAAAGCATTGGAAAAGCAGCGCTCTGAGAAAGAACAAGAAAATGCAAAGATTGCTCAAAAAAGATCCTTGTTTCAAAAAATTTCAAAATTGAAGGCTAAGAAGGCAAAACTATTGACAGAGAAAACTAATGAACTAAGTGCTCTTGATGAAGAAATAACGTCATTGGCATCATTAACATTCCATTAAGAGCCTTGTGCAATTTTTTATGTTAACTTGCAGTATTTAAGTTTTCTTTAAAAATTTGAAATTTTAGTTTATATGTAAAAAGTTAACGTAAACTTAATAGAGATTTAAAATGTTTTTAATAAGTAAGGTTGGAAACAGAGATACATATAAGTTACTTTAGTAAGGTTGAAAACAGAGATACATATAAATTAGATGTCACGAGTATAGAAATCATAACGTAATCATGTGTTGACGTGTACAACATGTTATGAAAGAGTTGTTCGAGAATAGTTTTTGGGATTTGCAATGTAACACAGGTAAAAATTATAATTTAGACGATTTCAATAAGATATATAGAATATTTTTTAATAGAGACTTGATATTTATCAGAAATTGGCAATTTTTGTTCCTTGTAATAATTAAAAACAAATGGACGAAAAACCGACTGAGAATAGCAATAAATAAAATACACAGATAGTAAATTAATCATGCTAACCAAATATTAATTGCCAGAATGTTCTTATTAAATTATGTTAATCAAATATCAATTGTTCAAATTTTAGAATCATGTAATTTTGTGTGTAACAAGGAAAATGTGGAAGCACATGATTAAAAGTAAAAATCCAGTTATTTAGATCATAAGACGAAATAAATTTGGATGACCTACACATTTTTTGATAAATTAGCTACAAATAATAAATTAGTTTTAATGATCGTGTTAGCGTTATGTTTTTTAGATATAGTTAGGTTGTTTTTTTACTAAGGCTGTGTTCCGTTATGCACTGCAAGTACTGAAATTCTATAGTGCACGTTACGTACACTATAGATTTTCAGTACTGGTAGTGTATATCGGAACATAGCCTAAGAACATCGAAATTTTAAAGTTGTCTGTTCTTTTGTTTATATCTAAGAAAGTTCTCTATGTCACTTATGAACAAGTGAATAAAATAAATGTTAATTTCATATTTTTGTGACTTTTCTTTCAAATAACCTTTATAATAGTGCATTGAAGTTTTAATAAACAGGATTTAGTTTTGATAAAAAAAAACTGTATTCATTGATTTATGTTCCTCATATTCTAAGTACAGCAGTAAAGAGAAAGAGAGGAAGAGGAAAAGTATCGTATTCATACATAAAAGGAAAAGACAAAATATACTACTAACTTAACAATTAAATGCAGTATTAGCAACATTAATAGTAATTTACACTGTTATGTTAAATTGCTCTATTAACAAAATATTTAACGATTTTCAAATCAAGATGAAAATTCAAAAAAAATTTCAAAATATGTATTGTTGAAAGTCAGGGAAAATCAGAAAATTTTGTCTGGAAATTAGGGAAATGTCAGGGAATTTTGGGACGAAAAATTTGTGGCAATCCTGTATAAACATGGACTATATATATATATGTGTGTGTGTGTGTGTGTGTGTGTGTGTGTGTGTGTGTGTGTGTGTGTGTGTGTGTGTGTGTGTGTGTGTGTGTGTGTATTGTATATGTATACCATACAAATTTATTTATATAACCAATTGAAATTTCTCGTTAATCACATTCTTTACATTAACGAAATTACCTGTACATAAATAAGAATTAATTGTAATATAATTATATTACAATGGTAAATGCACATCCCCTAATTCATGAATTAATATATATTATCTAAATCAATGCGCGATTTATTACTTTTCCATCAATGGTTCAGTAAATTATATGGCAAAATATATATACAGCATCTATAAATTATTTATTAATTAATATCCATTGGAGGACAAGGGAATATCCGATATTATGAAATATTATGTATAAACTAAAAGATATACGTATCCGTACTATAAATAGAAAAAAATGAAAAGTTAAATTCTATACACATAAAATACACATATATCACATATTATATGTATGTTCTATTATATACATTATATATATATATATATATATATATATATATATAAAATGTATTATATATTTTTTGTATACATTAGAAAATACATAGAAAAACCAATAACAAAAATAACTATTATGCTTTCAGACACCCTTGCTGGTTTGTGCCAATGGACCATTCCGTTCATTTTTGGAAACTAACATTCCACTTGTGCAAAATAAATTCTGGCCGACGTTATGGTGTTTCGAATCGCGAGCGCAGACCATTATGGCCAGCATTTTGAGATCCCGGATATTACCATACCTCGAATATCGCAGGTTAGTGGAAAAATATACGAAGAATAAATCAACACAATTTTTCGTCGAGCACTAGACTTAAATTTGGAAAACAATGCGCGTTCGATCAGATTCCATTGTACAGTACTCTTTTTACGTTACGCAGAGAAATTCTTGCTTTGTCCGATGGTGGTGAAGTGGCCTTGGATTGGGCCGAGAAAGACTGCTCGATCACCTCGCCAATCGTCGTTATTTTACCTGGTCTTACAGGCGGTAGCCAAGCGGAATATATCAAATGTCTGGTGTCAGCCGCGAGAAAAAATGGAATACGATGTGTGATTTTCAATAATAGAGGCTTAGGTGGATTGCAACTCAAGGTAGGATATATTTGTGAACACGGGTAACGATAATTCTTGCAGTTATTTTGTTATTTATTAGGTGTTGAACTTAATTCCTGCCGCTCGCTTAATTTAAAAAACAATGTTCCACACCTTTAAAAAATCTAAAAACAAATTTTTGTAATGTAATATGCTAAAAAGTTTGACACACTTTTTAGCATATTACATTAAAAAAATTTTTTTTTAGATTTTTTAGAGGTATGGAACATTGTTTTAAATTAAGCGAGCGGCAGGAATTAAGTTCAACACCTAATATTTATTTTTTATTATAGCAGAGATTTAATTAAAAAGAATTTTCTATAATCTGTAATAGAAATTTTCCCCTTCTTTTGTTACTTTTAGACTCCACGAACGTATTGTGCCGCTAACTATGATGATTTAAGTGAAGTCATAGAACACGTGAAGAAACTTCATCCACATGTACCTCTCGGAGCAACCGGAATTTCCATGGGAGGGTAAAGAATATATTTGTCTAGTTTATTCTTCAATTAATAAATAAATCGTATACCTGTACAATACCTAACAAGATAAAATACACATATTTGAGCATTTTGTTGTACATTAATAAATAACATTTTTGTAAACCATCGCATGTCTTTTTTGCTGTGTGCAGGTTGATCTTAGGTAATTATTTAGCCCAGAAAGGTTTAACAGCAAGGTCCAAATTGAGAGCGTGCCTTATTATTTCGGTGCCATGGAATGTGTTTGCAGCGACGAAGAGTACCGAGGAAAATTATTTTAATCGAATGCTGAATAAGCATCTAGCCAGCAATTTATGTCGCACGATACAGCGATACAGAGATACTGATGTTGGTCCTTTCAACGTAGATATGGATACTGTTCTTAAGGTATGATTTTATCAAATATGACTATATGGAAAGATCAGATAATATATTGAATATTTTTTAACTTTTCTGACGTAAACTCGTTTCTACCAATATAGATTAACTTTAATTTTGGTTTAACTTACTTTTTATCTTTTTCTAGTTCTAAGAATTAGAAAAGAATAAAGAGTAAATTAAACAGAGTTGTTAATCTATTGATTAATCTATTGGTTGAAATGACAGTAATATTTTTAAGTTTACGTCAAAATTTAACAGAATATATATAATTTATTTTAAAAGCAGTAATCCAGTAAGCAAGAAACATTTAGAAACATTTCAACATTATAGTAACTTCGCTACAATGTTGCGCAAATGTTTCAGAATGTTTCTTGCTCTTACTGGGAATTTATATTTTATCTTTTGTTCCTTTTTTGTTGCTTTTCGCATTGCTAGTTATGATTTCACAAAAAGATAGATATATCATAGTTTATATCCAGATAATGAATTTTTTATGAATTCAATCAAGATTTTTAATTTAGAGATACATTTTGTTTACATTTGGTATCATCTGTCTGGCATTCTGAATCTGACTCATAATAATTACTATATAAATTATTACATCCGGTAGAGCCAAACAATAAGAGAATTTGATTCGAATTTTACGGCAAGGCACTTTGGATATAAAAACGTCGAAGAGTATTATAGTAATGCAACGCTTCACGACAAACTGCATCTAATCGAAGTGCCGACTTTGTGCCTTAGCGCGGCAGACGATCCGTTTCAGCCGTTGCAAGGTGAGAAACAAGAGCGCGACTATGATAACGTTTTCATACGATTTTACTCAACGATCTGAATATTTTAGCGATACCTTTGAAAGAGATAAGTCAAACTAAAAACGTGGCCGTGGTGGTAACGTCGCGTGGTGGACATATCGGTTTCCTGGAAGGCGTTTGGCCAGTCAAAGAGGAGCAATATATGGGAAAGTTTTTCTCGCAATTTTTCACTGCGATGTTCACCAGCAACTTAGTCTAAAGCTTGACATTATCTATAAATCGGAATTGAATAAACGGTATCATAAACCTTATCATGCCTCGATTTACTATCATCTGACGTCAGAGGAAATACGTACCGCGATATCGTTTATCTGTTCAATTTTTACAAACAAATGTGATCAAATTTATTTTAGCTTTTTATTATTTTCATATTACGTTGTAACGCAAAACTTGGAATTACATTTTACGGACCAGAAAATGCAATTTCGAATTTTGTAATGTCACGTTTGTGATCATGAGGTATTAAAAAGAGGTCCCACACTTATGTATTAAGCAAAGATTTTTGCTCATTATGATAATACATACATTGAAATTTTTCTTGTTAATTATTTATAGTTAATAAAAACTGACTTTTATAAGAATCTCTATCATTAATCAAAATTTTTTCCTGTCATTAACTTATGAAATTATATAAAACATTTATTTTATGTAATTTATGTATTAAAATTTATAATCCTTATTTATTAAAAATTATATATAAAAATAAAAAGCTAACTCCACAAACATATTGAATTTTTCAGTGAGCAATTCAAAGCAAATATGCATTTTTTATTGTATTACTTAAGAATAATGACTGCGATAGTTATCAACAACCGTTCAACAAAACGACCATATATAGAGCACATTTTACAGATAGATAACATAAGATAATTTCTAAAGGAGAATACAGCTATAGTTTCATGATATTAATACTGATATAAGCATAATTGAAGAATTCATCAACTTAGAAGTGATTTATTTGCCATCCAGCAAATTACTCTATCGATATTATTTTCTGATTGAGTTTATATACATAGTTACGTACAACTATATCAAGGATACTTGCCTCAGTAAATATGGAAATGTTGCTAATTCTTATTACAACATTAATATATATTAATGATACACCAGTGAATATTAACAATAACCAATTTCATGAGTTATTTTTTAAGAAATTTTTTAGATTTATTTTCTTCTTGTATAACAAATAAAAAATATAGAGACATTTTTGTAGAGAGATTAACGTTTTAGTAAAAGGTAGCTAATTACTACATGTATTTTTTTAATATTATCTTGAAACAGACATCTAGCACTTCATTCAATATTTCTTAATGCTCGATTATGTGCTTATTACACTTTAAATGAAAGAAAAATACATATTATATAAACACTGTCGTAAGGTACAAATTTGCTTACTTTTTTATTCCATAAAAAACACGTTATTATAAAAGAACTTGCAATTAAAGCATACTTGGTTTTACAACAATATGTTGCAATATACGTGATAATCGTACAAGCGCGTTTAGTTGCATCACATTACAATCCATTGATTTTGGATTTTATGCAAAATCTGTTGAGTTTTAGACTTTTTTAAGCATTAATTACAATTTGAATTCCAAGCCCAAGGATTGCGCGATAAATGATAAAATGTCAGCACTCTCTTCAATCTAAAAAAATTATATATAATAAAATTTCATTATGCCTGATATTTTCTAAATAAAATCATTTATACATATTGGCTTAAATACGAATCATTTGCAGAATATTTACCATTTTCATGGTTGGTTTTCCACTGCCATGACCTGCCTTGGTATCTATTTTTGCAAATAAAGGATTTTTCTGTTTTGATACATTTCCAAGTGTATGTTGAAGAGTGGCTGTTAATTTAAGAGTATGCAAAGGTACGACACGGTCATCGTGATCAGCAGTCAAAAGCAACATCGCAGGATATTGTATATCATCTTGTGGTATCCTTACATTATGTAAAGGTGAATATTTCAACAAGTTCTCGAAATGTTTGGGATCATCGGGATTGCCATAATCCGAGACCCAAGCAGAACCGATAGTAAACTTATGAAAACGTAACATATCCATAACTCTGCAATTTAGAAAAGAAAATTAATTTTTACACACATGTCTCACACACACACACACACACACACACACACACACACACACACACACACACACACACACACACATATATACCGGTAATTTAAAAATAAATTCAGTACAAAAATTTAACTAACCCCACTTGAGATATAGCAGCACCGAATAGATCAGGTCTTTGATTTACGCATACACCAACAGTCAGACCACCGTTACTGCCACCTTGAATCGTCAATTTCGCAGAGGTAGTGTATCCATTTTCTACAAGATATTTTGCTGCATATTGAAAATCATCAAATGCATTTTGCCTGTTAAAGAAGCGTCCTGCATTGTGCCATCTTTCTCCGTATTCACTATAATAAAGAATATTTTTTATCCAAACATACAGATATTTATATATATATATGTTATATATTTTCCCGGTATTATGAATGCCTTACATACCCTCCTCCACGAACATTAGCAACTGCAAGTACTCCATTGAAATGTTGGATAAAGACAAGTCTTGTAACACTGAACGTAGGTTGAATACTTGCATTAAAACCACCATATCCATAAAGTAAGCCTGGCATAGTTCCATTTAATGTAGCATCCTATGTTAAAAATTTTTTTATTTTAATATTGATGAGAAGAAACACAAAAAGATGTATTATAATCTTAAACTATTCTTATAAATTGCTGTATATCAAAGATCTAATCAGCTCATAATTAAACACATTTTAGTATTGATTTTTTTAATAATTTACGTACATTTCTTGTTACTATAAACATGGGTACTTTTGTACTATCCTTGCTTTTATAAAATATTTGACTAGTTTTGTATAAACTCGCATCAAAATCTTTCACTTTGATTTCTCGTAAGATCTGAAAACAATACCAATTACCGAATCAAGATATAACTACATCTAATGAAAAAGTGTCATATTGTATGTTAAATCATACTTATAGCATTTAAAAAAATTGATACTAACACGTGGCTCCTCTTCTTTTTTTAAATCGATTGTGTATATAATGCCTGGGGTTAAGAATGATGTAAATTGATAAAATATTTCAGAATATTTCTTCTCTCCCGAGAATCCAACAACAGTACCAAGATCAAGAGGAAATGTTCTAAGAACTTTACCAGTGTTCAAGCAATGCAATTGCAAAATATTCTATAAGAAATTAATTGTTAGTATTTTTTTATTACAATCAATCTAAATACTTTGATATATATTTACCTTAACATCTTGTATATAACAGGCAACAAATTTGTCTTCGTCCACAGCTTCAGCCCAATCTAGTACATTCTCAGGATGTTCTGGCAAAAGATCAACCCATTTGTGTTGTTCATAATCCAATAAATCTATAACTACTAACTTGTAATTAGGTGCATTTTTATTTGTGCGGAATACAGCTTTACTATCAATATTGGTCACATACTGAAAATATATGAGATATATTATATATATGTAGTAATAACGCAGAAGTGTAAGAATATTTAAGAAAGAATAAAATATTAATCACTAACTTCATAATCAGCTTCAAATTTATCAACAACTTGTGTCAATGGCAAGTTGTTCTTTACTTTCTTTCCTTTTTCTAATGGTGTAAAATATACTAAATTATCCCTACAATCCTTCCGAGGAGTAACAATGAGCCAATTACCACAAACAGACACTTGTGCACCTCTGATAAAATAATAACAGATTTATTAGAAACACATATATAAACAGATAAATTCATTCTTATCTTTATATATTATGTATGAATATATGTATATGGGCCAATATGTTGGCACAAATCTGGATATATTTGAAGACACAACTAGAAGTATTTTTTACTTATTATTGATTTGATTAAGATAATTTGAGAATTTATTCATAAAATATGTACTTTAATTTAAATATCTAAACAAAAAAAATGTGTATTAACATATTTTTTATAGTAATAAAGAAATTATTAAAAACTTACATCCTCCACAAAGGTTCTTCAGGAAACTCAACTGCGACAACATCATCTGATTGTGATGTACCAACAACGTGGTAGCATAATTTTTGATTTTCATTACCTAACGTTTCTGAACCGTCAGTTTTTCCTTGCTGATCTCGATATTGTCCATAAAAAATACCACGATTGTCACGAGTCCATGTAATCGATGAAAACTTGACTTTTTCCAAAATTTCTGAGTACTTTTCACCTTCGTAAATATTACATACATTTCATATTTTTAATAAATAAATATACACACATATTGTATTAGAGCAGAATTGTAAGCTTAAAAATTTTAACATTATCTTACCAGTATGTGCATTCAGGAAATGAATAGTCCTCCAGTCAGAACCACTTTTAGATAATCCATATGCGAAAATGCTACCATCCTCAGTAAAACTACTACTGATAATTGCAACAGTTCCATCCTCGGAAAAAGTATTAGGATCAAGAAATACTTTTGGTTCACTTTCAAGGGTATCTTGTACGTATAAAACACTAAAAAAAATAAAAATTCATTAACTTGAGACTTACTAATATATACAGATATTATATATATATTAATAATTAAACAGATATTGTATATATTAGTAGTTAAAAATTTTAATTATACCTTTGGTTTTGCAAACCAGAATTTTTATAAAAGTAATATTTTTCACCATGCCTGGCAGGACACGAGTACTTTGGAAAATCCCATAATTGCTTCAAACGATCATGAATATTGTCACGAGCTTTACACGCAGTTAGATACGGTTTAGTAATGGCGTTTTGAGCATCAACAAAAGCTTTTGTTTCTGGCGAGTCTGGATCTTCCAGCCATCTATAAGGATCACTTATCTACAAACAAAATACTGACTTTTATGATATTTATATAACTTTTTATATAACATTCAAATGTATCTTTACTCTTATAAAATCTTCTGTGATATCGCTATTATATTTATTGTTATTATTATATGTATAAAATGTATTTTATTTTAAATATATTTAAAAATCATCCCTTTTTAAGTAACTATAGTATTAAAAGCATAAGTGTGTACTAAAACTTGACTCTTCATTGGCAATCTGAGTTTTTTTTGACACAAGCAAAATTTGACTTAAATTCCACTCTCATCTTTGCTTAAATTTCAATTTTTATTAAATAAACATTTAGATTACAAACTATTTGAATATAATATAGAGAATATAATAGAGAATTGAAAAGTAATTGAATTTTTCCACAATTTTTGAAAGCTTAGAACAATGAAAAAAACCTAAACTGGACCAAACAGATTGCAGAGTATAAAATATATATCTATAGACAAAAGATTAAAATATTAAATTTTAATTTATGTTCATTATACAAGATATTTTAGGATTTAACAGACAAATGGCAGGATCTACATGACCACAGTATTCTACAAGTGAAGAGATAAGAAAAAATGTTAAACTTATATACAAATATTAATACAGAACAAGGATTTTCCAGAATATGGAAGCAAAAGTCGAACCTATTTATCTTGTGTCGAACATATTCACACTATATTCACTATTTCTGTACGTGAATATGATATTTGTTTAACTTTGAAACAGTTACGCTCGAAAAGAATAACTGTTAGATTCCCATAGTCGTAAAATAGTAAGTGCTATCAAAATGCCACCAAAATGTTCCGTTTCAATATTTGTTTATAATTTCATAATAAAGCATTTCTAGCTAAATTCTTTATTTTTTTCTTATTTCCATTTGTTCCTGCAATTTGTCCATTATATAAATCCTGAAATATACTTACGCCCATTCTTTTTCCATACCCCTGATTTAACCTTCTTACATGATTCATCTTTCATCTTTTTTTCTCTAAAAAGGAAAAAAATGAACCATGCAAGAAGTTCAGTTCTGGAGTATTGAAAAAGAAGAGGTTTCATATCTCTCTTCACAATCTTTGCATAAAGGCTAATTGTTGTGTTCGATAACAAAATTTAATATTCATCGAAATACCGTCAAGATTTAAAACACATTAACATTTGAGTTAATATTAAATATACATCATATATTAATCCTCCTGCAATCACTTCTTTCGTTTGCAATCTATATCTTTTTGTCCAACCCAAGTTATTTTACAGTTCTAATTTTCAAAAAAATTGAAGATTGCTCTTCAACGTCTCTATTCATTACCAAATAGTTTTTTAACTCAAATGTTAAAACCTTTATTTAATAAAAATTGAAATTTGAGCAAAAATGAGGGTGAAATTTGAGAATGAAATCTCATTTATGCCAAAAAAGATCCACAGAATCGATTGAGTATTTTGAAAGGTGAAAATTACAAATTTAGATGTTGACTAATAAAATTATAAATATTTTAGTATTATAAATTCATTCACTTTTGTAATTTTTACCTCATTTCAAGATATTATACAATCGACCCCCAGATTAGACGCAGAGTAAGTATTAAATATCTTATCATGTGAAAAACTAGATACAGACATTCTTTGATTTGAAATGAACAAAACACTCCACGACATGCAACCTAACCTTAACGCCGTGATAATCGTCGACGACGCTTTCATCCCTGCGCGCCTCAGGATACTGTATTCTCGTATCCATAATTTTCGATCGAGCTGCGTCTTCCTATGTACGATAAAATGCCGCTTAAGTGAGACGGAAAAACCTTATCTGACGATATTCGCGCACGTGTAAAATCTCTTTTCATATACGCCGACTGTCACCAATGCCAATTGTCACCCACAGATTTCTATATATAAGTACACTATACTACACTAGAATACTAAACTGTACTAAACTCACACTCTCAACTAGACTTTACTAGACCACTAGACTAGACCGCTAACGGCGCTCCGCGCTAATGCCGCTAATGGCAATAATGGCGCTAATTTGCCTCAAACACTGAATCACGTGACCCGGACTGACCCGCTCCAGTTCAGCGTTCGATTTGACGTCGTGCTGTTAAAAATAAGACTCGATAAAGTTCAAGTCTGGGACGATGATCCTAGACGGTACGGTGCGTCGTGGAGAGACGACTGATTTCGGTACTGTCGCGAATTTATATGAATTTATGCTTTGTTCCCTAAGGTTGTTCCCTAAGGTGTGCCGCAAGAAAAAAAAAGTCAATCAAGATCACGTGATTGCGGTGACGTTTAATGCAGTAATCGCGCGTCACAGATTAATGCGCGCACACAAAGAGAAGTCGCGTTGCTCGTGCGACAGTACGGCGAATCTGGTCACGAATAACCACGAATCCTCACTGGTGTAGTTGTGGACGTCACCCAGCGTGCTGCTTGCAAATTCACGTGACTGTCAACGTGCCACCAAGGACCACCGGACCCTTGGAGTGCTCTCCACTGGAATCCGTTAAACAAACGTATTACCGCGCGCATCGTCCTTTCGTCGAGCGGCGCCGCGACGACAAATCGGACAAATGCGGAAGGAACACGTCTCCGGTCTCCCTCGGCTTCATTTCCGCGGGGCGAGGCGGCACATTTGAGCTCTTAATCCTTTACGCTGAAATTTTTACCTGAATTGTCACTCTGAACGTTCCAAAATTTGACTCTGTCAACCCGAGTATCATCTTATCCTTAGGTCTGTTTTTTATTTCTGCATTAGACTGCATTAGAATTTTCTCGCTTTTGCCTTATGTTTAAATATTAAACATATAGGTATACCTAAATCCAAAAGTGTACACTACACTGTTAGAAATGTTCTTAAATTTCATTAACTTTTAATGTACGTTGTGAATGAAGTTTGATTTCTCTCTAACTGAAAGGACTATTAATGCACATGTTAATGAGATTTAAATTTACAGTAACTGAAAAATTAAGTGTAATGAAATTTAATATACTTTTCATTTACGGATGAAAAAAAACCTAATACTATTAACGCTTAACGTTTAATACGTTTACGTTTCTTACATGTCATTAACGTAAATTACTTTTCAGTTACAGATCTCGTACTTTTCATTAACGTGTAAATTAATTTCTATAATAATGTGTTCATTAATTTCAATACACACGTTCATCACATTTAAGACTACTGTAATTTAGTTTTTATTTTTATTTACATCATTCATTACGTTTAATTTCGTGCATAACCACATGCTTCTTTTACATGTTAATCAAAATTCATTGAGAAATTTCTAACAGTGTAGTTTAGCCACAAAAACAGACTCCTTGTTGTTCGCCGAGTGTTGAATAAGGATGAAAGATACTCGGAGTTGACAGAGTCGAGTTTTGGAATGCACTCCTGAAGAATAGAGTTTTACTTTTAAAGATTGAAAATTGAACTCTTGTTCATTCTTTAGAGTAAGGCTTCACTCTAAAGAATATAGGGAGTGGCTTAAATGCGTCTTTTATATGTATAATTTGTGAAATAAGTTTGGTATAAAAAATAGAGGAGTAAGAAATTGACCAATCGCAGTCGATTATTTTTCTCACATTCAACTGTAATTAGTCAATCTTTTACTCTTAACTTCTTATACCAAGCTTGCTCTGTATATTGTTGATGACGCATTAAGTTTATACTTGCGAAATCTTTTGTTTTTTTTTTCGTAAAAATAAAATGTCCTTTTTCTTCATTCATATCTTGGATTTATTTATTACGTATAATAAAAGTATGTATTACATCTTTAAGACGTAATGTTAGTTTTGAAATTACTTTGCATTACAGACAATTGTATTTAGCTATTTACTATCTTGAGTTCTTACAGTTGCAAGGTAATAACTAAAATTTACAACATATATAAAAATGACAAATGAAGAAACAAAGAACTACTTTTACAGGAATATTCTGCGTGTAATTATCACATTCTGTAAAACAGAATTTGTAATTCGAACCAACAACAAGAAATACGAGCAAAACAAATTCTGATCATATGTCTCAGAATTCTGATAATCATAATTGAATTTCTGATTATTTCGATTAGAATGCTTGATAGATTTAATCACAAGTATCTGATTTGTATCTTTCTACGAGAATTCCAATTAATATACAATGAGTTTTTTTCTCTAGTAAAAAATTATTTAATTCTGTTTTAAAACTATCATTAATAAAATCTATCAACTATTAACTACTATTACTAACGATTACTCTGTTAACTATTGAATAAAATTATTCTTTTATTAATTACTTCAATCTAGGTGATACTTACAATATAGGTGATGATAATAATACTATATATAGTTTTTTAGCACAGTAAAATCTTTCTAATGTAATGTCTGATTGAGCATTGAATTATTAAAAATTGCTTGTCAATTTAATTTGTGATATTATTACAGTAGTTTAATTACGTTTATAAATTCAGAAAACCAATTCGGCGCACAGTTCGAATGAACTACAAATATAGTATATGTGCATGTACATATAATATATAGTATATATATATAACTCACATTGAATTATTTAAGCATTAAAGATGCTTCGACTGTTATAGACATTTAATTTCTAGTTTATTGATTGTGTTCTCACATGTCTAAAATAAGATTCTTCTTGTTTATACTAATTAGAATTTTATTGCCTAACTGGATAAGGTACATAATGGATTAACACAAGGAAAAAATGTTCAATGGAAGAATTAATCAAGTAATTAGTGTTACTATCGGTTATTTAATATTCTTGTCAACGTGACCGCAAATAGAATGGCTCGGTTTTCGTGTTAGTTAATTAGTTAATACATGCAATCAGTTAGTTTTTTTTAATAGATGTCCTCTCTAAAGCCTATATAATTATAGCTTATAAATTACGTCGGATCTTAAAATAGATTTCTACTTACAGTTTCATATACCGCGTATCTTGGCGTATCTTGGCGTATCTTGACGTATGTGTGCTTTTTATATATGTATGTATTTTCTGATTCTCCAAATTTTTTCGCGTATTAATGCGCGTGCGGCATGCAACATTATAAGCAGAGAGAAACTGCGTTTCGTTGCATAATGCGCATGATGTATCATTTTATTCTTGTTTAATATTCTGCGAACAACAAGGATAAAAAAAATTATACCTCATGCGTATTGTGCGTGCAACGCGTGCAACGGAACGCAGTCTGAATATTATTCTAAAACCCGTGTCACACTATACGTTGGAAATTGAGAATTGTGAATTAGAGATTAGAATTTGACCAATCAGAAAATTATAATTTTAATCCGTTTCATTCTGATTGGCTGAATTTTAACCTTTTGAGGACCGGTATGTTTTTGATCGACTTTTTTATTTTAAGGGCTAGAACTTTTTTGTCAATGTCATGGGGTTGAGTGGCAAATAAGATGGCGCCACTGTCGAGTCCCTGAAGGGATCTCCGGTCTTCTACAGGTTAATCTCTATTATCTCTAATTCGCAATTTTCAATCTTCAATGCGTAATGTAACACGGGCTTAAAGAATTGCGTCCTCGATACGACAAATTGCTCCAAGATCTCGGAGACGAAATTGATCAATTGCATTGATCAATTGTTCGAATTGTTCAAATGATTTGTTAATGTTTTCTCCCCATCCAAGATTTCAGATCGATTTCTAACATCGTAGACACAAGGCTTAATATATAATACAATTGTCTAGTCTAAACTTAATAACGAATAATTTTAACATGCATATATCGCGTAGCAAACCAGGATGTTTCTATAAGATCCCAGGATTCATCAAAATTCAAATAAAGAAAATCGAATAATCAACGAACAGATTACAAATTATATGATAAAAAAACAAATATTTATCTCATTCCATGATGAAGAAAAGAAATGATAAAATTAATGAAATCTATTTGTACACGCGTTTCTATATTAAGTCAAGGATCTCTTATTTATGTATGATGACTAATCGACGATTATCAAGAGGTCCTTGATGTAATGTAGAATACTTGTATATCTTGTGTGTGTATGTACTATTTATATCTCACTACACATATCTCAAAACTTTAAAATCCTTGTCACAATTCGACATCATCACCATTCCTCACACTGAAAAAATTTTTTCAATCAAAATAATTTTTTCAATCAAAATAATTTTTTTTTTTAATAGTTCCAGATAAATATTTCTTTGCTACAAATAAATATTTATTAAATATCAACATATATTACTTGTAACAAGTAATATATGTTCACATTTAGTATAAATATTTATTTGCGCAATAAAGAAATATTTATTTAGAATTATTTTAGAAAAAAATTACTTAAATTTAGAAAATTTTTTTTCAGTGTAGATATGAAGGACTTTTGCTTTTTATTGGACGACATTTGAGATTTTGGACACAACAATTTTTTCCTCCTCAACGAGTTATATGTTTGTTAATGTATGTTTGTTTGTATGTTTTTAAAGTATGTTTTTTTATTTGTTGTGTTATATGTTTTTTAACGAGTTATCTGTTTATGTCTGGATTTTAATCATATAGATAACTCGCAACTTATTCACATTAAGCTAAGAATTCGGATGTTTTATCTGACTTTAGTCATTTTGAACTTTTTTAACTTTGTCATTATGATTTAGTGTTTATTAAAAAAAGTGAATAATCAGCGTTGGGCTCTAGAGATATACATATTAAACAAATAATAAATAAAGAAAAAACGATTTTATTATACAAGATTGCTGAAGATGGCTCGAATTGAGCCGAAACGTTCGATTTTTATATTTATGTAAGATTGAAATATACGTTAATAATTTAATCGCACCAATTACCGCGCATTAAGGCTCTTAATTGTCCGTTTTTTCTTTGTTTATTATTAGTGTTTATTATTGGTCGGCGTTCTTATAACATTATTTATAATTATATTGTTGCGTCTTTATCAGGAGATGGATTAATCTTTCGTTTATAAATTTTTGTTTAATTTTAATTTGTTTGTTGAAGAAGGACAATCAAAACGTACATTTGTTTAGATTTCATTTGTTCCATGATATTTTTGCGCTTTATCATCGCATGAAATGAGAATAAATCGTTCGGCTGATAATACAGCTTTGCAATTATTGTAAAATTTTTTTAATACGGTTAATCTGGCCTCCTCAGTTTCTCACTGAATCTAAATATATAAACCAACCATATTTTAAAGACTTTTACAACAGTTGTAAAGCTATTTTCTCTGCTGAATACGGCCAATATTTGTTTTATACAGCAACACAATCTTTAATCTGCTCGTAATTAACCATTCAATGTTCCTCATTTGTATTTAACAAGTCTTATCACAATTTGATCATTTATTAAAATTATTCTGATTATTCTGATAATATTTTTGTCTCTGGCTTCTGGATCGGAGCAGCATTTATAATGTTACACTGAAAAAAATTTCTGGTTGAAAATGGACGAATCAGAAATTTCTCTCTCTCTCTGGTTAAATTTATTAGAATTCTAATTGAGATAACCGGAATTCTGGTTGATACTATATTTCTAGTAAAATCTACTAGAATACTTATTTTTACTAGAATAATTATATTAATCAGAATTCTAGTTATCTCAACTAGAATTCTAATAGACGTAACCAGAAAATTCTGATTCGTCCATTTTCCACCAGAGTTACTATTTAATCCAACCAGATTATTTTTCTCAGTGTAGAAACAAAAATTTCTATCGAGTACATATTAAGTCTGATCAGTCACAATATTTCTGTTTACGACCAAAAATTCGAATGCGTTAATCATCTCCTTTTTTAATTATATGTCTTTATTATGCGAAAAAAATTACATAGTGCAACCGAACTGAAACGAGTGGATACACAATCGCTAATTCGTAGAAGAAACCGCAATATTTTCTATCATTAATTATGTAGCGACATCGAGATAATTATCAAGAAATACTTTGACCCGCGACAGATTCTAGTATTTTTTTTCTTTTTTTGTCTTTTTCGCGTGTGACGTTGAACTATATAAGTTCAACGTCAACATTGCTATTCATGGGAGGTAGTAGGGCGAGAGACGCGGTATCTTCTTATCGGTAGGCTTCAATTGCCCTCTCTTTCTCTCTCTCTCTCTTGTCAAGCATGATAGTAATTGCCACGTGAACGAGACTTTTCACGAGGCGGTACAATGCACCATATTGCGAATGAACGCAGTGTCGTAGATATATCAATGGCAGCAAGTAATTTATTGTCACAAATACATAAATAAGGGGAGAAGCGCGGAAATAAAGAAAAAAATTGTCTCAATCCTTAAACCTCGTCTACGTATAATGCAATAATTAATTATGTACGCTGTTTTTTATTCCTCCTTCATCACTTCTTTTATTATCGGATGTTAATCAGAATAAAATATACATGCAATTACATTTTCTAAGGAAATAAGTTTCGAGACAGGAAATGCAGATTCACGCAATATACATATATATAGTGCGTGTGAGGGACTATAATACAAATTCCTTTTTTCCTTATTTTATTTCTTGTTAATATTATTTACATTTCATATAGTTTAACGTGTTATAAATATAACTTTAGTATCTAGGATATGTAGATGGTTTACAATGTAGGATTGGGATAGATTGGAAATATTGTTTTCTTCCTATATGTGTTAAATGAATTCATTGCCACATCGGAGTTATAAATTCAGCAATATAAATGTAATATAATATATGGTGTTACATAACATATTGCTGAGTGCGAAATTATACATTAATGTTAAGGTACTTTTTTATTGATGTCGTCTGGATATGATACTTGTTAGATTTTAAGTAAATCGAGGGTTAGAAATAAAGCTCTCTTTCTCATTTTTTTCTCTTTCTCATCAAGGTCAGTTCAAATAAACATTAAAATTAAGTTAGATAAAGTCTAGATTAAAGCGGTATTCATGGCCGATTCCTCGATAAACAAGAAATTTTAAGAAAGCGAATTAGAATTGCGCTAGTGAATGTCGAAGGTTATTGTACACAAAGTTATAGTTATAGTTTAATGATTAAAACACTTAATGCGATGGATATTGTATAATTAAATGTTTTGACGGCAATAATAAATGCTTGATGTTAATACTGTTATGTTTTTAACAAAATATTTATTAAATATTTTAATAATTTGTCTGTTTATGCCTCTATAACACTAATAATTAGCTACGTACACAACAATGAGAAGATTTTTTCTTTGTAGTTGAGTTTTTCATACTTTTCATCATTCTTTTTTCTCTTCAATGTCTATATTACTTATACTTATTTCATTTTAAATGTGCAAGTAATGCTATATTAAGTTACAAAGAACAGACTCAAAAGCAATGCATTTGGTTAAATTCACTATTATACATATATTATAAACGTACATGTATAAATAAAAAATTCTTATTCATCAAGAAACATAGTATTACACATATTGTAAGTCCTAAGAAACAAAATTAAATGGTTTTTCAAAATTCTAATTCTGTTGGAATATCTATGAGGCTATTATACATATTTGATTAGAATGACAAGTAATTATTTCAGTTTTTTTTATATAATGGATTTTTATATAATTATTTTAGTTTTCTTTATATAATGGATTTTTTGTAAAGGTCTTTGTTTGATATTTCAGTTGGAGTTCTAATGTTAATTAAATCAAACTGAAACAATTAATATTTGTTTATTTAGTTTTTTTTTTTCAGTTCTTTTTAGCTTCGAAGATAGATTAATTTCAACATATATGTGGAGCGCAAAATGACACAATAACCTTGATCTTAAGAATTAATTCTAATAATTCCAGCTGAGTTATTAATAGAATTTGATCGAATTTATAAGCGTATAGCACAGAAATTTGCAGCAACGTTACAGAGATATTGCAAAGATATCTTTTTGCAATATTATATATTTCAGCAATGTTGCAGCATAAAATCGAAAATTATTGTATTACTACAAGGTCGTCGAAAAGAAATTTATTTATGTACCTCTTTTTGATACAAATAGATAGGCAAAGATAAAAAGAAACAGAGATAAAAAAGAAGATAAAATACAATGTAATAAATAAATTTTTATTATCTATTTATCGTAGTACTACTGATTCCTATGAAGTTGTTAACGTAAGATAAAAAACTACGATAAGCGACGTAGAATAGTGCGAATTGTATCGATGATATACTTAAAAAATTATAAAGCTTTTTTAAAAACAGTCTGTCGACGTAATGACATTTATTTCTCGCGTAACTATCCAGACAATACACAAGTCTAAAATTGTAACATAAGATGTCTTCAAGTCGTTTTGAATGCCAAAAAAACATTTTGTGACCCAATTTTAGATACTTTTAGGTACACTACGGCTCATAAGTATTCAAATGACGGATATTTATATTTTATTTAGTTTTTTAAAGCTATGTAAATGTTTTATATGCTATATTTATACTTTATAGAAATAATTGACACTGTTTTTGTCACATATTTTAACTGTATGTAAATTTAAATTATTACCCAGTAAACAATTTTTCATGCATAAATATGTATAAATATGTATAAACATACATAAATACGTATAAATATTCATAAACATGTATAATTATATATGAAATATGTCCATATATAATCACACATCCTTCTTTATTTTATAAAATTCTTTTTGGTGTATAGTAATAATAATACTAATGTGAAAACATCAAAAATAATTATAAAGGGATAATTTTCGCATTGTTCGTTTTAGAAAAAAACAAGTTTAGGGAAATGTAAAGAAAATTGCTCATACACAATTATGTATAATTTTGTATGTAATTATACATAAATAATTTTTTTACATTTCTTCAAACTTT
Organism: Trachymyrmex cornetzi; assembly: GCF_001594075.2. Lineage (NCBI taxonomy): Eukaryota > Metazoa > Arthropoda > Insecta > Hymenoptera > Formicidae > Trachymyrmex > Trachymyrmex cornetzi. The sequence goes on from NW_017296051.1 coordinate 508,455, forward strand.
ATTTTTTCTAAAACAAATAGTGCGAAAATTACCCTTTTAGTTGTTTTCACACATTAACTATTATTATTTCTATTACACTAAAAAGTAATTTTACAAATGAAAGAGGGATGTATGAACATGTATAGACATATTTCATATAAAATTATATTTATGAACATTTATACATGTTTATGTATGTTTATACATATTTATACATATCGATACATGACAAATTTGTTACTGGGTAAAACAATATTTATAAAATTAACTGTCTCCAACTATCCTTAAATCGATATTACGATATTTCTCATCATTTCGTTTATCTATATCACATTATTTTCAAAGCAACCCATAATTAAAACAAATTAAAACGAAATAATGGGAAATACCAAATGTAAAATCGCGCGATTCAACAGTAGCTCGATGAATGTTGTTTAAATAATTTAAATTTACATACAATATACAATCAACATAAAAAAAAAAGCGTTAATTACTCTAAATAAAGTATTATCTGTGTTAGCAACAGTATAATATCGAAAACGTTAGCTTTAAAAATGAAAAAGCTTTGAAAATAATATTTATGAACTATAACGTACAAAATCGATCGGTGCAGCCAGACGTATTGCAAACAGGCAATGACGATAACAGTCTAGCGATAACACGCAATTAATGAGACGACGGGGGGCTCCTTATCGTGATATTTACGCGCCTGGTTCAAAATTCGGTCGCACGCGGGGAACAGACAGAGATTGGATGAGATGAGACTGGCCAAGACTGAGGAGAGTAGAGTGGCGTCGCAGCTGTATCACGCATTGGTCAGCTGTACTTTGTGCTCGAACTTAGATAACCTCTTCGGGAGGCGAAAAGTGCCGAATCCCCTCTCCGTCGGCAAGTGGAACAAGAATGCCGTATAAAGACCGAACTCTCGTCTCATTTTACGCAATTTCACGTTCATTAGTGCAGGTACAACGTTTGATTTCGTGCCGTACGAAACACCGTCGACAACGTCTCGGAAGAGTTACATGTGTCGTAGGTAGCAGGAGTAGGTTACATAGACGAAGTTGTAGAGAGAGGCTAGATCAGAGCCGTATCTTACTTCCGGCGCAGGTAAATTTAATTTCGGTTCAAACTGTCAGCAAACGGAGGAATGCAAAAGGACTGTCGAGATTGTCTGGGTATCCGGTACCGCATTAATTCCCTGGACCAGACCTGGAAGTGGTTGCATCAGACCATCGCCTTGCACGACTACCTGATCTCCATAACTGCGAGCCAGACCAACGTCTCCATGTGTTTTTCTCAGTAGAGGCTACTCTTTGTCTACTGAGAAACAGAGATTGATCCAAGACTGATCTCACCGAGGTAATTTGGGTGCCTCATGGTTCATTATATCCAAGACTGATATATGTATATGTAATATACGTATATATATGTGCACGTGTGACTTGCGTCACGGTGACGTTAAATAGATCAGGTAGTCTGCGATCAACCGCTCGCCTAACGCAACCAGGAAATTTTACTTTGCTTTTACACGCCACACGCAATGTCTTTGTCTGCTAGACTATGTGTCGCTGTCAGGTGCTGCTCATCTTTAGACAGTGCCCGTCAAACTGCCAAGCAGATCACTAGGTACGCGTCGACCTTTAATGCACGCGACAATGATAATTTCATCAAGAAGTCAGTATTCATATCACAATCCACGGATGTGTTCGTCAACCTGGCATTGGAGCACTGGCTGTATCGCAACTTTGACTTCTCCAAGCATCACGTTTTGCTGTTCTGGAGGAACAATCCCTGTGTGGTTTTTGGCCGCCACCAGAATCCTTGGCTTGAATGCAATGTTCAAGCATCCGAAAAGGCAGGCATTGCGCTGGCACGTCGAAATAGCGGCGGTGGTACCGTTTACCACGACAATGGTAATCTCAACTTGACGTTCTTTACTCCACGTGAAAGATATAATCGGAGATACAATTTGAACATCATCACGAACGCTTTGTTTCGGCAATGGGGACTGAAGAGTGTGATCAACAAGCGAGAAGATATCGTAGTCAATGAAGATTGCAAGGTATCTTTTAATATAAAATGTTTACAAAAATATCTCATTTCATTTATATTCAATAATTAAGAATTAAATATTAATTTTTGTATGATCATATTATGTAATATCACATGATCAGTATACACTTAAGACCTAAAGTTTAGGAACACTTAAAAAATTGATATTTTTAAGATTATATAAATATCTATAACAATTGGTTTTGTAACAATAGTTTCTTAGATCCAGAAATTGTTATTGAATCTAAATGACAAATTATTATTAAAAAGGACATTATTATTTGAGTAAGTAATCCAAAAAATGTCAATTTTTAAATAGTTGTTAAACGTTTAACCTTGTATGTATATTATGTAATTCACACGTTAGTAAAAAAACATTTCGACACAATGATGTAATAACCTTGTAGTAAAGAATAGATTTTTATGTACAGCAACTAATTGCGAAATTGTGTGTTACTCGCTTCGAGCAACTTACTTTAAAATTATACTTTAAAATTATACTTTAATACATTTTTGTGATAAGATTCTTAATTATTAAAGTTACATTTCGAAAATGTATTATATTTTTTTAAATTACAATGTAGGTATCTGGAACAGCTGCAAAATTGGGAAAACCAAATGCCTATCATCATTGCACGCTTTTGGTCAACGTCAACAAAGCCAATCTGAGTTCTATTCTTGAAAGAAAAGAGGTAAGTTCTCTCTCCATATTGCTTAACCACACATGTGTCTTCATATAAAATATGTATTTGTGTCACAAAATGATTTCATAATGCAAAAATATGTCAATATCGCTAACAAAGCGCGAGACAAGATAATTCCATGATTATTATGCACAAAAAAGTAAGAAAAAGACAAGTAATGGGTAAATATACTTTCAGAATGGTATCGTTACAAATGCAACAACTTCTATACGTTCTCCAATTATGAACTTGATTGATATAAACCGAAATATCCAAATGGATAAGCTGTTGTCTGCTATTGGCTGGGAATATCTGCGTACGAAAGCCCTCGCTCTCGAAGACGGAAAATATGATCTGGTTGAACAACAAAAGGGATTCAAGTTTATCAATCCAACCGAAGACTGGTTCCCTGGTATGTATGAAAAACAGATCTTATTATTTTTAAAAAATGTATTGAAGGTATGAGAGATTGATTTTAAAATAATTTTATACATTTTTTTTTGTTATCAAATGGAAATTACCGAATATGAAATATACATAGTTAGTTGATAACAGATTAAAAATAATTCTATAATTCTATAATTGTATTACCTAGGAATTGATAACTTCATCAGTGAATTTCGTTCTTGGGATTGGAATTTCGGCAGGACGCCGAAATTTATAGTTACCCGTACGCTTGACTTTCCCGCTCACGATGGTAAAATATATCGCCTAAACTTGAGTTTGGAAGTGCAAAACGGTTTCGTGGAAGAAATCAGAATGAGTTTGCCTGCTGGTTTAGTATCGACCGACTTCGCCCAAGATGCGAGCGTGATTAGTAATATTCGCGGTACAAAATACAATCATGATGTAACGGAAAACATAATTGCCGCGATTGGCGGTAAGACCGTCACCTTAAATACGACCCAACAAAGCATAGATGAGAACAATATGAGACTTGACGAGGTTACGCTACAATGACCCGAAGTCTCGAGCAATCACCATTCTGCTCCTAATGTCATTGTGTTCAAACGAAAATAATTAGTGTTAAAATTATGTACGTTGTATTATACATGTACATGTATAACATTACATGTCTATATTTTATATATATGCACATATCATGCAAAACATAAAAAAAAAGATTATCAACCACTATCATTGCGATATTCTAAACATTAGGTGTATTGAAGCTGATGAAGCAGCTAGCCTATTCGCCGACCGATTAAACATGATTGGCTTCTACTTATAGATCCAATAAATCATATTCAATCGCACGACGAGCAGGCTACTGGTTTCGTCCGGTTTGAACATGGCTATTGAAGAATGTAGTAAAACGCGAGAGGGTCCCGTTAGCCCACATCCTGATAGCATGCATGCACTAACATCGGCCGTGCCGATGTGTAATTTAATAATTTCTCACTGTTTTTGTTATCAATGAGAATATTTTATATTAAATTATTCTTGCCAATTAACGATGTGCGCAATTGGATCCTTCTCGTAAAACGCACGTATAATTTTCCTATCGTTTCCTTCTCGTAAAACAACGTATAATTTTCCTATCGTTGATATTATTGTTATTGAATTGACTATTTTACGAATAAAATAAATTTTCTATAATTAAAGTTATTTTATTAATCTATCGATTTATGCACATATTATTAAAAGCAAACCAAATTATTTCTTTTTAACATTGTAGCGGAGAGAAATTTTAATTTGCAATATATATTTTATGAACTAAATTGGTATACTAAAATCTCATAGACAAATAAGTGTTATTTTACGTATGTTTAAAAATTATATTCGAAAGATGGCACATTACCTATTAGAAGACAACAGAGTGATCAGAATCGAAGCGTTTCGTTTTTCAATTGTTAATACATTCTGTTATTTAAATATTAAAGTATTTACAATTTCTTGCCTGCTTTTTATTTCTTTAAACGTTTAATTGATTTGATAAAATAACGTGTCAAAATTTTCTCAAAGTAGTTTTATTATAAATTCGTAACTTAGAATGAAGTCAATACTATTCCATTTTTTGTGCTTCTCAATATACTGATATCTCTTAAACAATAGAATAAATATGGGATTTTGTCAGCATGCAACATGCTAATCCGTGCACTAAATCTTAAAATGACAAGTCAGTCAACAACAATGTAATAATAACTTACCTTTAAAACTTAAGTGTATTCCGTACTATTTGTGGCAACATTATTATTTAAATTTGTTGTAACTGAAACATTACGATAACGTCCCGGTCGCAACATGACTTCACGATACGGTGGCGGTGGAGTATCTGGGCAGGATATTACGGTGTCATTAAGGGGATCCTCAAATTGCCACAGATTCTGTAGCAACGAAACTCTTTGAGCATCGTTATCGGTTTGTCGGCTACGACATATCTTTCTTGTGATCCAAACGTAACAAATTAACATACCGCTCGCGATACCGAGCAAAAATCCGACCACGAGGAACCAGTACGGCGATATGGAATTCAACGCTTTCGTAAAGTTTGTTTCATCTGTCGTAGTAACACAAGCAATTGTGTCTTCGTGCACTGGTGTAGATATAAAATGTTTCTTTGTCACGTTTTTCTTGATGTTTGGGTTCAAATTTATTAAAGGCCGACGCTTCTCATACTTAATTCGTGGATCATAAAGGATCATTTTTTCAAATTTCTTCGGCTCCGCATTTTTTGCACATACTGCTTGATACTGTATGTTCTTGCGGGTCAAATATATTTGCAAATCATATGTAAGCTTATCACAGGACCAGGGATTTCTGAAAAAGGAAGAAATCAAAACACTCTGAGAATGCAAGTTATTAGAAAGTAAATATAAATAAACTTTTTATAATTAATTGTTTTGTACTTTATAGATAAGTGTACTTTACGTATGAACATATTAAACATATTGAAATATATGTTATTTTGCTTCTAAATAATTTTGAAATTATATCTATAATGATACACATATAAAAAACTATGCACAAATTAAAATGTAGCCAAATGTTAAATTTTTCGATAACATCGTCGTCTTACCCCTCTATTGATAATCTTCTTAAAAATTGTAACGTTTCAAGAGCAACGGTATCCAGTTGAATCATCAAGTTATTTGAAAGATCAAGAGTACGAAGATGCGAGAGTCCAATAAACATATCTGCTGGTACATGACTAATTTGACACGAATCCAGAGTTAAGTCCTGAGTAAAATAATTTTTTAATTAAATGAAAGTGTCACATCTTTTTATACAATTGAATTAATTGTAAATCAAAATCAAAATTATATAATATAATATAAATCAAAATTAATTGTTAATCAAAGTCAATGATATTAGCTATAATGAATGTAAATATTATGATTTTATCATCGTGAATATTACCTAATCTAAATAACGTTTTCGTGGCAAATACTTGGCTAAAATATTAAGTTATATTTACGTTAATATTATCCTATAAATGCAATATATAATGTAAATATTGATGTAAATATAATGATATTGATAGGAAATATCTTAATTAACATTCTCCTTATTACCGCGAGCCAGGAGCATTCCAGTCTCGGCACATGAGAATTGAAATTGTTTTTTGACAATCGTAGAATTCGCAATTTTTTTACTGGCATGAAAATATTTGGCAAGAGATAGTAAAGGTGATTTCGGGATAGATCCAAAACTGTCAATTCAGATAATCCATTAAAAGCGTTTAGGCCAATTTCGCTGATCGCATTTACGGACAAGTTTAAATATTTAAGTCTTGTCAACCCTGCTTCCTAAAATAAACAGAAATGTTACAATATATGAGTATTATATATCCCATTTAATATTTAAAATTTATCTGAAATTTTAACTATGTATGGAATGACAATTGGGAAATTGAAACTAAATGGCAGTTTTACAATAAGTGGACAAAATAAAATGAATTAAACGTTGTAAAATATTTCAAAAATATTACAAAATATTAAAAAAGTTTGTCATTAGCATATAGTAAAGATATAAAAATCAAGATTTCTGAGAATCGAATTGAATTTCTTCATAAATCCGAATTTATCCGAATCGACGAAATTTTTTACCTAAATCAAATTAAATCAAATTGTTAAAACATAGTTTCTAATTGACAACACAATAATTATTATTAGGTTGAATTTCAATGAACTCGATGAATCATAAGTATATTTTATAAGTAATTTTGCGAGCATGTTCCTGGATAAAAAAGAAGAACAAATGTTCCTATAAACATAAAGTCTCAAATTTTTTTATTGTAAACACAGTAGTATCAGATATAATAACTTTAATAATACTTTTAATTGAGACTTTTACGGGTGTTTTCTTCAGAGGTGCTAATAAAAGTTTGCGGGTTATCGCCGTGTCGTGATCCATTACTTATTTATTGGCATAAGTAATGGATCGCGACACAATATAATGACTTTATTTATCTGATAACCAATCATTATTTTAAATCTAAGTATTTATGTTCATTACTTCGATAATTGAAATGTTTGTGACCTATAATGTTCATAAAAAAATTTGTTTTTATTTTTTATTCAGAAGCACGCTCATGAAATTTTAAGACATATTTGACTCATCCCCTATAGCTAATAAAAAAGATTTTCCTATGACGATTTAATGGAATATAAAATATTTTTTAACTTTTGATTTATCATTACAACGTTTATATATATATATACACGAGTATATTCTTCTCAGTCCTATTGCTCGTGACCGAGCGTGGTGACTTCTCTCATATGTCTGTGGTGCGCACGCTGATTGTACACAGTCATATGGGACCTACAGTTTAACGTCGATTCCGAACGACGATTTATTAGAGAAGTGCTCTGGCAAGGATACTCTCGGTGATTTGCCATTGCCTTCCGAGAGGAGCTGCGAGCATTCGAAAACATTTTTCGGTTCTGCCTGGGATCGAACCCGGGGATCTCTGGATAGCAGTGAGCAGTCTCATGAGCTGCCTGCTACGCCACGCTCGCACTCAAGATTTTTCTATGTATTTTACTGTATTAGCAGGAAATATGATTGTATAGAAATACATACATGTATACAGACATACATATGTATATATGCATATGAGGCATTCCACGTCAAACCGGACACCTTTGAAACATCGTTATTTTTAATTTGTTTTTAAATTTGTTGACATATTCTACAGATAGAAATATAAGACACGTGTTTCGTGAAAAAAATTTTAGATTTTTTTGTGAAATTATTCCCACTTGTAAATTGCAGAAATTCATAAAAAAACGTCGCTCGCGAATATTCGAATTATTATGTATATCGTCAAAACCATTAGTGGTACAAAAAAAGGAAGAGATGAATTTTAAAGATCTTAAATTATTCTATAAATGGGTTATTCTTAATTTATCATTTATCATTTATTGCATACGTATACGGAACCGCGCCGTCACACAACAAAATTTTTTAATTATACATTCCATTCGAATTTCATTTTGAAATTTTCAGGGTTACTTTATAATTGAAGTGAGAACATGATGATATTTTTTACAAAATTTTTAAATTGGTAAGTTGATGAAAAATATGCCCTTGGGAAAATTTACTTTTAACGACGTTAAAGTTTTTAAAAGTAATTAAGAGTTTACTTAAAAAATTTTGAGGTAATTTCAAAATGTGTTAAGCCAAACCTTAAAATTTTTAAAGTTTTTCAAGGATGATTTAAATATAATCGACACAGCGCGTTAGTTTCTTTCAGTTGTTCCTAAGTCAATTTTAAAGTTATTTTAAAAAAAAGTTTAAAGTGTTAAAATTTACCTTTATTTCTTTATAGGTTTTCTCTACAGTAAATTTTAAATATTCTGAAATAAATTTTTTAAATTTTTTAAAGTAAATTTTCTCAAGGATGTATATAAAAAAGATTGTCAATATATATAATTTGTATTCAAATCCCTCTTAAATTTGAAATTTTCAAATAGTTCGAATCATAAAAATTCAAATCCAAACCGAATCGAATCTTACAGGAAAGAAGACGATTATGGAACAGCTGGAGTTATGAAATGCCACGATATCTTGTACAGTTTAAGGTATACAATTTCATGATGACGCTCGACGTTCATTTTTATGGCCGTAACACAGACTTTTGCATAATGTATAACATAACGCATAATACATAAAAGAATCAACCAATTAAAGTTCCTCTTTTCTATGAAACAGAAGGAAAGGAAGGGCTCTGATTGGTTGATTCTCTTATGCGTTATGCAAAAGTATGGGCCTTTAGCGTCAAAATAGGTCACGTAATCAAAGTTGGCTAATATCGAACGTTAATTTGATAACTATTTGAGCTATTTTGATGCTAAAAACGAGAGTTGAACATCAGTGTGAAAAGGTATCTTTATAATGTATTCTGAAAACGATCGTCAAAATTACTTTTTCACAGTTCGATGTATATTAAGAGTTCTCTAATTGTTTTTCTATTTCCTTTTCCATTGTAAAGGAGAATATTATATCTCCTACCCGTTATTTTATTCAGTCATATACAATGTCATATTCATGTTACATCAACATTGAAGGTATTATTTTTCTCCATATATAGTGGGTGTATTTTACATTACTTTAATTTAGTTTCTTAAACTGAATTCAATTATGACTTAAATTATTGATATTTAATTTATTTTAACGATTTTATCACTATATGACTATTGTTAGTTTAATTTGTTACAATTTCTATGAGATGACAACCTACAATTTGAAGGTCATATAGTCTAATATTTTTAATCTGTTGACATGAACTCAATTTTGTTTTTTTTTTCTTTTGTAAGACATATTTAATATTTTAATTATATTTCAAGAATGTCATTACTTCATAGATTTGCATTGTTTAGAATGATTAATGTGATCAAAAAATTTTTTGTAATTCTGTCAATTTGTTTGCATTGAGAAGGATCTAGGATCGAAATATTTCGAGGAATAAATTTCATCGTTATCCAAACTGTGAGAGGTTTAATCATAATATTACTATTTCTCTATGCTTTTCAATCAACGGTGGCTCGTGAAGGCATTTTACTTATTTATTGATTAAATTGTTGAAGCTGTTATTGTTTGAATTTAACTGTAACTATGTTTTCGAAAAATTTCAAATTCCTTTCATAGAAATGGTTATTCGTATCGAAATCGTCTGATAATTACTGTGCTATGCAGCCAATCGAATTTTCGATTTTTTACAGATTTATAAACATATATTTCTTTGGCATTATATATATGATGCTAATAACAATGACAGATATTTCCTGCAGGGTATTGTTTCAGTCGTTCCATTTCCTCCACTTTCATTATAAAACAACAAATATTTAATTTTAAGAACTTCCCGATTGTTATCCTCTGTCATCCACGAGAAAACTTTAAATCGTACATTATTTATATCGAAACTCAATTTTATATCTACAAATTTGTGTATATGAATAAAAGATATGTTAATCGTTTGTCATTACAGAAATGTTCGCTAAAGGCAACGCTAAGGATAAAAAAATGTTCTTTTTTATCGCTTTGAAACTCAAATAAAAATTTTAATAAACTAGCAGATAATTTATGGTCAAAGTGCCCAAGTAAGATCTCATTGTCAGGTAGAACTTTCTATCAAACTAAAGGTTTTAAAAGTGTCTCAGAGAAAGATTCAAATTAAGTACCTTAAAGAGCATGAATAAGCATAAAAACGAGAGAGATGGGGAATTTTCTAAATAAAACATCCGCTAGCAAAAAAGATACAAACATACAAATGTATTAGAGATATATTAAGTCAGGTATACAAATAGACGACAGAAATTTCAAGTATAGAATAGACGATAGAAATTTATATTATACATGGCAAAATGAATTTCCATTGTCTACTGTCCTACACTTTAACACTATGGACACTTGTCATAATAAATCATCATCAATTCATTATTTAAGTTCCAAAACGACAAAAAAGAATATTTTTCATTTTTAGTATTATTCCTTTTAGTAGATACTTCCATAGTGATAAATGATCAATATACTTTTTATTGCGATACACCTAGATCTCTCGTTAAATGTGCGGGCTGCTCGTACAATACTCACAGCTAGTTCGTAATTATTTAAAATGGATATGGAGTTATTCGACAGATCCAAGGCTTGCACGATGCTCGGCGCACCTGTATGAATGCTATAAAGATGGCGTCCGGTGCACGAAGCGTGCTGCAAATTGTACCAGGTACCGCATTCGCACAACGACGGACACCATCCTGAGACACCGAATGCAACCTCGTAGAGGACGAGGACGATGAGCCAGGTCCTGATAACCTCGCGCATCATGATGTAGCGCACGGGATGGACGAAAAGCCGAATTCGACGGTCTCGCCGTCCAGCATTATCGCTCCCTAACGTTTTCGCGTCCGATCGGGTCGTCGTCTCGTCTTAACCGGGCAAGAAACTGTCGTCTACTGGACGTAATCTTATCTTAACCGTGTACACCAAGCGTGTGGATGACGAAGCGTGTATATCGGGACGCGTCATATCATCGTCTTATCCTGCTCATATATATCGTATACTTTCCAGGAATCTGTGGCACAGAGATATTTTACTAGCCGAGAGAAGGGGAAACTACCTTCGTCAAATTCCGTAGGGACAGACGGAACTAATTGCTGACGAGACGAAAAGCCGAGTTTTTTAAAGTGTATGCGACCATTACGGGCCTTCTGCAATAAGCCATTAGTCATAGGGTAAACTCGGGTATGATGGCCATAGTTTTTTAAAATGCAAGAAACGTACATTTATTCTTGTAACTTTTTAACAATATTTGGGATATTACTTTCACTGAAGCTTAAAGTAACAAATACTATCGAAATTAAAGAGAAAATACTTAACAGAACTCTAATTTTATCAAAATATTACAAAGTATGCATTGGCCATCTTATCTGATTTTTAGGGAAAAGATGGGCATGATATTAAGAAAGATAGCCATAGTATTTATAAATAAATAGTGAAAATAAAAGTATTAATTATAGGTCACATTGCAATTTACGTATTTTTATTGTGTATGTAATGTTGATTATGGCAACTTAACTGTAATTTATTAGACATTATAACAGTTTTTAGCAGACACGTGCAAAACTTTGCAGATAGTCGAAAGAAAAAATATTAGATAATATTTATAATATTGTTATTTTGAACAGTGTACTCATATGAACTACTGTAAATATTGATTATCTTTAAGAATGACTATAAAAATGCACTATTTATCAATTATTGGAGAAATTATAGCCATCTTTTCCATATGGCTATAATACTCTAGTTTACCCTAAATCAGAAGTCAGAAGCTAAATATTGATGAATCACAGTCAATTTTTAACTTCTGACTTCCGATTTATATGTGCCTTCCAACAAGCGACACAGTACGACACAGTGATCATGTCATCTTAGTTTAACATTGGCAAATAACAAGGATGTAATGATCCATTGTGTCACACCGTGTCATTTGTGTCGCTTGTTGGAAGGCACACTATGACTAATGACTTATTGTAGAAGGCTTATTAATTTTACTCAGTCAGTTTTACCTGCGATGACTATACTTTTGACTTTCACAACGTTATTATTCGTTTCTCTTTATAGAATTTGCTTACCTACAATCTACAATTCAAGAATTCAGGAAAAATGAAGGGTTGTCTTTCTGTACAAATTTTGCAAGAATGACGAAGCATGCTCACCAAGCGCGAACACAATGGCAATGTCCGATCGTAAAATGAGCCGGTTCCAGGAAAAAGTGCCTCTACCGCAAACCGAAAGGAACGACCGTGATAAGGCCCCATGCGGTTCTCCGTTGAGAAAAACACGCATCCGACTTTAGCAGGAGAGCAGTGCAAACTTTCCCTAAGTTTTCCGGTGCTGTAAAGTACGCGCTGACATTGTGTATGCATCCATGTTTTGGCACACACAAGATGAGAAACGTTTGTGTTTAAGTTACGTTATTATTTCCGCCTTGCCTTTCCATTGCGAGCGACTTCGTCTTTAATTTAGATTTTAAAAAATGAGGAGAAAGAATAGCTTATTTTAAGAACTCTAATTCTAGATATATATATGTCAATGTACTTTATACAACAGCTGTCTTTTCGTTTCGCTGCTTAATTGTTTATTGGGCACGCGATTCATACCGCATCGCGAGATTGGAATTCCGGCGATAATTGGTACGAAAATTGATTCTCGATGCACTTCTGCAGTCAGTTTTATTTGTTAGTAATTGTAACAATATTCAAGTTAGTTAGATATGACTTAAGAAGCTTTATGAAATAAATTAGCGCTTCGTTGTAATTCTTTCGATAGTCTTACAATGTCGAAATATTTATTATCGGTTAACGGTAGATCTATTTTCGAGACTAATAATCTCCCGGTCGCTAAGTGTGCGTTACATGCTTTTTTCAAGAAGAACAAGTAGACTATGACTTATACGTTTACACTGCTCGATTTACGCCGAAGTTATAACATTGATATAAAATTGGCCAATCATAGCTATTGCTCTGAAAAACGGAATAACTGTGATTGGCCAGTTTCATAACATCGATATTGTAATTAAATCGAGCCATGTATAATGTATCTATATAGATATATGCAACAAAATGTATATTTTATACTTATTTGCACATATTTATATTTATTTATTTAGAGAAATCAAATTTATAATAATAAATTATGAACCAAGTTAAATGCTTATTGCTATACATTTTACATGAAAAATTTGATAAACAATGAAACAGACGTTTTTTTAACCTCTATCAAGTCAATGTTAACAAAGATTAATTATTTTGTACGATACGTAATTCGAACGACAGTTAAAAATATAAAAATTAAGTCATTAAATCGCTCGAAAATCTTAACTCGGACATAAGTCACAATAGATAGAAGGTCAACAACACAGTAATAACTATGTATAAATTAAATAAAATATCTGCAATCCTTTCATCCATCTGTGTAAAATAAATAAAATTATGCTTATCCTGTAGTCAATTCGTAATAAGTTATGGCTGAGGAGGAATCGGCACAATCTCGACATTAAAACATACAAAATTTGCTTTTTTTATGTAGACAGTTGGATATAAAAAAAATTCATTTATTTATCTATTGTTAATAGAATTAATGTAAATAATATTTATGCTAGAAATTATATATTTTTACATGTCGACCTTTCTCTTCTCTTATGTACATATATATGAAAATACGTACGTAAATGTGACTATCTTCCAGGTAACCAAATAGAAACAGATTTTATAAAATGACCGCAAATACAAATTTTTTTTAGCAGTACCAACAGAATTACAATAAAATTTGCTAGCGGAATACAAAGACGACAGATTGAATGCAGAGCCCGAGCAAAATTTACCATTTCGTAATTACTAAAATGGAACATATCATTTAAATGATTACAAAATAGCAGAGTCTGTATGCTTGGTTTTTGTTAGAACACTAGCTTAATGCAGAAGCAGATACTATAATCCAGGTCTGTCCAATTTGAGCTCCAGAGCTAAAATGCAAAGCCATCGATGTAAAAAAATTCAGGTAGGTAAAATTTTGAGGACTGTAAAGTGTTGATACGCATCTGAGTGACGCTTATCAACAGTTCATAGTTTCTAAAATCATTGATTTTTTTTACGTCGTTGGCTTTGCGTTTTGTCTCCGGAGCTCAAATTGGACAGACCTGCTATAATCTGTCGGAATACCATTCTACTCAAATCCGTTGATAAACTGTTAACGTACTGCAGCTAATATTGCTTCGTAGCTCCCGTTTCCTGGATATTTCTGACATTCCAGACACTCGTCGCAGTGGCGCGACGACAGGCTTAAATAAATTGTTTGTTAAAGAGTCGAGATATCGAGATAATGGGACGACGATGAGTTAACGAAGGGCAGAAGAAAATGATCGAGGATTTCAGCACGAATGACCGCTCATTATCCTTCCTCTGTACTTATAATAAGGGTCAGCGATTACCGAGCTGACCAACGAGGCGCGCATATTGCGCAACGTCCACGGAAATAAATCTAGGATAGGCTGCTGGGAACGCCGTGGACCGTTGCCTTCTATTTCACCGGTCCGCCTTCTCCTCTCCCCTCCCCCTTTACGTCCGACCGTCCCCCTCGTAACATCTTCCGGCCATTTTCATCGCGCGTCCTCCGAGCGCCGCCATGACGATCGCGTCCGGCAAAGCGACGATCATGCACCTTTGCGAGAATCGACGCCGGCCGGGCCGGGGGTCGATCGAGAGAAGCCTCGGATGGCCTCGAATCGACCCGGGACAATTAACGAATCGTAATCCCGCGTCACGCTCGACGAACGCGTTCGTCCGTCGAGCATCGGTGTCGAGGAAAAAGCGCGTCTATTACGCGTCGGACGCCGGGAACGGAACCCCGAGCCGCCAGAGCGTCATCGCCCGAGCTCTCGTAGACCATCCACTCTTTCGCGTTTCATCGCTGGCGCCCTCAGCTGACGCGCGTCTTCGGCTTTCTTCGCATGCGCCGTCAACGAATGCTATCGGCCTGCAATGCAACTCGTACTCGGCCGCATATACGTCTGATACATCGACAACGAGGTCGTTCTACTCGATACGCCGACGCAAGGCGTCGCTCTTTACAAACGACAAGAATAGGACATGTCGTAGCACCGTTAGGACAATAATGCTCGTATCCCTTTGTACTCGGTTGTCGTTGCGAGCTTGGAGGCGAGGTTTGCAAATGTCTACCGCTGGCGAAACGACATACTCCACTTTGTGGATCGGACGCCGGCGTTCCTCGACATCCGATCGACAAAGACCCTCCACTCGCCGTGTGTCGTCACCGCCGTCACCGGGCGACTCAGCTGACGCAAAATGGCCGACCAGCACTGACAGCTGAAGTGGAAAGCTCGGCTCCGCTCTGCGAAAACGCGACGCGGAGCGCGGCCGAGATCGTTTCGACGCCCGATGCGCGTGCAGGTGATTCCTCGTGGCGAATTCTCGCCGAAATATGACGTATTTCGCGGGGAACGCAACGCAGTATGGCATCGCCGGGGAGCGGGAGAGGGAGTGGAGGGGTGGGCGGCGCGGCGGTGGGAACGTCTCGCGGAGCGAGGACTTTGCCCCGCGCAACGGCGATCGGTCGCTCGCGTCGGTTTCGTCACCGGGCTTCTCAGCTGACGGCGAAAAACAACCGTCCGCAGGGCGTGCGTAGCGTCGGCAACAGCTGATCGCCGCCATGACGGATTAAGATTAAAAGAACCGTCCACGCAGTCCACCCTCTTATCGCTGCTTCGTCCAAACCGGCCCGACGAAGAATCGCGATCGACGTGAGAGCGTATTCTCGAGAGATACGCGGGCGTGTCGAGTCGGCGTCCGTCGCTTCGCAGAAACGCCGGGAACGCCGGGAACGCCGAGTACGCAAGCCCGGAGTACGCGGAGGGCGCGGTGGGACGAGAGAGGGGAAATTGCACCGGGAGAGAGGGGGGGGGGTAGAAGCGCGGCGGAGTGGAGAGTCTGAGCGAGCAGACGCTCTTTGCCTAGGCTTCTAAGCCTGCGATTTTTTCCCGTTCGTCTCGTTGTCCGGGCGGCGGGCCAATCGGAGTAAGTAGGTCAGCGCGAGCGGCCAATCGGCGCTCGAGGCCGGGTCACGTGGGTTTGTTGTTATCTATCAGCTGTTTTTCCCGGACGGCCGGCCGGCGCAGTGAAAGCCGCTTGGCAGTCTGTCCTCAGTCCCTCCCGGTCGCTCAGCTGTGCGTCACATGTCGGGCGCCGCGAGTCCTTCTCCTGTGCGGATCGCTGTTAAACGTACGAGTCTAACGACCCGGCTAGGACGCCGTCTACCATCGGACCCCCGTTTAACGTCGGCGCGCGTTAGCCACGTATTATTATGCTGTCAGCCGTGTGCACGCCAACGCATCGCCACGAATCGATCACGAAGTGCCTCGAATATGCGGACGGTGTGACGAACGCGGGCGACGGTGCACGCCGCTTTGTTGATACGCTGAGTTCTGTGTTCAGGCCACGGAGGCCGCCGCGCGCTTAAAGATCCTCCTCGTGCATACAGGGATCGCGTACCTATTGCCCTACTCCCTCCTCTCTCCTGCGAGAGAGTGTTTTAAACACACTGCCACCACCGTCGGTGGCAGGTACACAACGGCGTGATTGGTGCGTGTGACGAAGAGAGCTGCTGGTCGCTACGATGACCTAAAGCGAGGCGGCGTGCTCGAGGATTCGAATCCTTTCGAAAAAGATCATCTTTCGGGAGTGCGGCGCGTCGTCAGCCGTTTACCTCGCGCCTATTTGGAATTTTAAACTTTTAAACGTGCATGGTGTATCCCTGCGTTGACTCTGTGAATCGCGCTGTGCATTTTCGGCTATATATTCCACGAGCGTCTCTTCGAACACTGTACCTCGTAACCGAGAGAGGGAGAACGATACGAGCGTTCGAAAACGCGCGTCGCAGGACAGGGACAGTGGAAACGAGTGTGTCGAGTGGACAGGAGCAAGCACGTCAAAGACAGAAGTGTAAAGTGTAAAGTTGCTCGTGTGAATGTTTCGCGTCGCGTTGCGCGTCCAACGAGTGCCTCGCACAACGGGACTCCGCGCTCGAAAACGATCGATGAGAACGATCGAATGATCCTCCGCTACGAAGAAGAAGAAGAAGAGAGAGAGACAGATAGAGAGAGAGTGAGAAATCGAGGGACCGGAATTGTTCTGATTTGCGCGAAACCGAGTGATATCGCGTCGCCTGGTAGAAGCAACGAATAATGTCGACGGGCAAGAGGCTGGCAAAGCGCAGCATAATCGGCACCAGGGTGTGCGCTCCCGGTCAGGACGGCAAGTACTACAGCGGCGCCATTTGCGCCGTGAAGACGCCGCAGACCGCCGAGTCACCGGGGCAGAAGAGCGTCACGGGCACGAGTAAGACTCTGTACTCCGTACGCTTCGACATCACCGGCGGCAGTCCGCCCAGTCCGAAGGAGTACACCGACCGCGATCTCATCGGACCGGGCTTCGGTTCCGTCACTGGCGCGCGATTGGTACCCGGTCAGAAGGTTTATCTAACGTACAACGGTAGGGAGATTCACGCGGAGGTCACGGAGCATCGTCAGCATCTCGACGAGGTGGACGTGGTCATTGCCCCGAACGGGCAAGAGGTGAGTCCGTCGGCAACTTACATTCTGCGTATCTGCGTGTATCTATGTGTGTGTGTGTGTGTGTGTCGCCAACTTCTGATCGCCGCGCGGACGCACACGTGTGACAAGTGGTCAAACTTTATTGGTGCCACTCGCGCGGAACTGTATGCCGTTAAATTGAAATTCTAAATTGCAAATTCAATTAGATTTGTGTATATATACATATACATATCCAACAAACAATCTAGTTATCGTTTTTTTGTATATACATGTATACTTTTTAAAACTTTTGGAGTGAATCTTACTTTGAGGATTGAGAATTGAGCCAATGTTTTTTAAGACTGGCTCAATTTTGATTCTTTAGAGTGAAATTCTACTCCAAAAAATTTAGAAACTACACGTATGTACCGAATCAATGATAAACATTGTTCGCGAGACCATTTCGTTATCGTAGATGTTATCATAAATTGAATGTTGAAAGACCTCACGGTATTTGTCAAAGTTTAAAAGATCTATAGATATCTTGGAAGACAGTGAAGTTCCATGAGCGCCAATTTTCTCGATGAAAAGTGCTGGTTTTCTCCTAACTGTATATGCTAACTTCGATCCACATGACACGCGACGTTCTTAAAAATCATGGACGTAATAAGAATAGACTGCGCATTTCTATAAAGTTGTCTCTATTTGAAAAGTGTGAAGTAACTTGATTTATATCGTTTTCTTTCTTTTTAAAATAGTTAAACAGAGATGCTGAGAGATGTTTCAATTCTTTTTAGTGGAGCATAGGGATTGTGTATCCTGATACGAGATGAAACTTACAAAAGTGAACAAGTTTATTAGGTATTGACCAATAAAGTCATAAGCATTCTATAAGGTTTTCACAACACTGGTAATCAGGAAAAAGTCAGGGAATTTTACAAAATTTCTTGGAAAATTAAAATTTTTGGCTTTAAAGAAGTTTAATATATGTATAACGTCACACCTACGTAGTTTCCAAATACTACCAATTTAACAATTAAAAATGCAAGCAACGTTAATAATAATTTACATTGCTATGTTAAATCTCTCTCAACAAAATATTTAACAATTTCCAAACCAGGACAATATAAAATATAAAAAATGTCAAAAAATTATTGAAAATTAGGAAAAATTGTAAAATTTTGCCTGGAAATTGGAGAAAAGTTATAGAATTTTAGGATAAGGAATTTATGTGATAACCGTGATTCTAATAAATTTTGCTCACTTTTATAATTTTCACTCGTTTCAAGATACACAATCGACCTCCAAATGCAAAGTTCAAGGAATACTCAGAGTCTACATATCTACTACGTCTATGTTAAAAACTGAAAGCTGCGTAGTTCGAGCGTCGAATATGCGCTTCGATGAGAAAATCGAAAGTCGCGGATAATACAAAACAAACTCGGCTATAATAAAACATAAAACAAACGTTTTCGTTCGCCTGGAAAGCGCGAATTCGAAAGTAAAAGCCTCGCGACTTTACGCGACTTCACGCGGCGTCTCGCGACGCCGGTTATAGACATCGCGTCGACGTGATTTGGGTATTCTTGGCGCGTAGCGGGTTAACGATCCTTAAGAAGATTAACGAATCGAAGGCGTAATACCGAGCGTACTCGTGCAGCGCGTACGAGATATGGCGTCATATCCCGGGACTCTCGCTAGCATAAAAGACGCAGGCACAACGCGCTTGCGCGCACGCTAACCGCCTGTAAATCGCACGACGATCGTGCGTACGCCCGGCAGGCCCGACTCCTTCAAAGTGAAGTTGTATACACGCTCGTTCAACGACAGATTCGAGTCACAGAATCCGAGCGCGATCTAATTTCGTTAGGTGGTACGAAACGAACGTTTCGACATCGACAATTTATGCCCGTTTCTACCAATGTAGATTAACTTCAATCATCTCGGCTCCTCAACTTGCTCTTCATCTTTTTCTAATTCTTAGAGCTAGAGATAAAGAGTTGGACCTACTCTCTAAAATCTTTGGAGTAGAATCTAATTCTAAAGAGTGACAAAGAGTGACAATTGTGCCAGGGTGAAGCAGTGGCTCAATTGTCAATTTTTGAGATTAAAATTTCACTCTTTGGAGTTAGGTTTCACTCCAAAGATTTTAAAAAGTAGAAATCCTATAACAGAGTTTGGTCACAAGATGGAAGAAAACTTTTTGATTGACCCGTCATTTTTGTCAACTTCAGTAAGTGGAATAAGATAATATAAAAATTCAAATGAGATAGTATATATATAAAAAGAGGTAGTATACATATCTTCTTTTTCGATTTTGTTTTGTGACAAAATTTCTCGTGACCAGATTTTGTTACAGGGTCTGTAGGTTATCCAAGATTAGAAGTAAAGTACATTGGTTTTTGCGAGCGTTTAGACGTGCCGATCTGAAGGGACCGCTTTAAAGACGCTCAGAATCTGATCGAATCCGTACGCGCGGTATATAAAAGCGCTTTATATCCCGGCGAACGCGACATCCCGGGCGACGACGCCGGATAAAGATACGCGGGCTATTAAAAAGAAAGAAGAGTCGTGAAACACGTCGCGGCCAACGGGAACGCCGATGCGCGCGTGTGTCGTTAATCAGAAAATTTAATTTTCGTGACCCCGTTCCTAAAGTGGACGATCGAGTGGCTTGCCCCATTTACGGTGCGCATGAGCACGATCCTCCCTCTCTCTCTTTCCCTCCTCTCTCTCTTTCCCTTTGCGCTGACGGGATAGATGACGGTACGGAGGGAGGGAAAAGCTTCGCCTCGTCACGCGTTGCATCCCAATTCGAGCGCGCGTTGGTAGAACGCCGGCTCCGTCACCGGAGAATCCAACCGCCGCCACCTTTAACCCTGTTTCGCCTCTCGCCTTCCACCTTCGGTGGAAAAGTCTCGCTTCCCGCGACAGAAAATTCAGGAAGGTGACAACGTCGAACAAATTCTACTCGATATTTGAAAGTTTATATTTTTCTCCAGCGACAAATGACTAATGATAGAAAGTGACAAATAATTTGTATAAATAATAACCCAAATTGTATTTTAATCTATCTATCGCCTCAGGTCCTTTTCTTTAATCATCATTTATCATTTTTGTTTGCAACCTTGTTTATTCTAAACTCTTGACGAAAATAATGCTAATTTTTATAAGTATATAAATTCTTGAAATATAAATAATTTGGTTTTCTCTTTTTTAAACAAAAATGTAGCTATTTTTAAACGCAGTAACCGTTTAACTTTTTTCTTGTAGTTTTTATTAAAGTTAATAAAAATACAGAGATTATTAAAATCTCCTTTAATTTAAATTGTGTTACATTGTAGCAGTTAATAACGAAATGATTTTATGAAATTAATATAATAGTGATAACACATTGATTGGATAATATAAAATGAATCGATATAATGAAAATAGAGATTTTTTAGAACAATATACTATATGTCGCGTTATCAATATCCGATGTTACCGTGTCGAATACAGTGAATTTACGAAGGCGGGCCAAGAAACGTCTCGCCACGGACTTGAGACGGTAAAATTGAAAGTCGATAAGCGGACGGGTTAACGAGTGGGTTAACAGAGGGAAATGCTTCTCGTGTCGTTGACGTCACACGATGCCGTATACGATGCGCGATCCGTCAATTTTCTCGCCGGAGCCGACTCGAATTACGTGCCATCCCACCGCGTCCATTTTTGCACGCTCGCGAAATTGCAGCGCAAGTATATATCGCGATAAATATCGCTTAACGCAAGAAGAACAAACTGTTGAAGAACAAAAATTTCCAACAATTAATGTAATTATTTTACACTATTTACTTGTGCAGTAATATATTCTTTACTAACACGTAGTAATAATTTATTATTTCACAAATAATATTTACCATAAATTCGACGATTTCCCATAATTAGCCCACGGTAATAATTTTTTAATAAAATCGATATAATATTTGCGACGTTTGACGAGAAAAGCTCAGTAATAATTCATAGATTAAAGAATAATTCTCTTCTTAATCCCCGTTTTACAAAATAATACTCGTCAATCCTTAGCAACATCCAACGTTTATATACTCATCCATTGGAATTTCCCAAGAATGGAGGGAGGGATGGGATTTATTTTTTATCCCCTGGGTGCAATACGTATACATACGAATATATAACCATTACACTCGGTGAAGCATGCCGGAGGAATACATAGTGTATTCCTCGCGATACCGCTACGTGGGCGCGGTAAGATTCGTAATGAGAGGCACTGCGACCGGCGGCGCGGCGGTGGCGGCGGCGTGAGCGAGCGTGCGTGAGCGTGCGTACGAGCTTTTGCGTTCGTGCGAGAGCGCGGCTCTATTGCGCGTGCGAAGCGGATACGGTAGTACTCGCCGGTGCACCGGCTACCGGGGTGACCCCACGTGGAACGCATTAACGCGATATCTCTGTACCTCCGTTAGGCAGCTCAGGCGTGACCAGCGCGCGGCGCGGCGCGGCGCGGCTCGGCTCCATTTCGCAGAAACCGCGGTTGCGCCGTGGAAAAACGAACCGGATCCGCGCAGTGTACGCCGCGCGCGCGTC
>NW_017296051.1:530871-545653 GCF_001594075.2 Trachymyrmex cornetzi
CGATCGAATTCCTGCGACAAATGCGTGATATTTTGTGCGTAGTATAACATCTCGTGGAGGCCGCTATTACCGGTATCCGGCTGTGATTTTTGTACCGAACGCGAGGCATCGTATATATCGTGAATTTTTTTACCCCTCTTCTTCTTCTTCTTCTTCCTTTCTTTTTTTCTCCTTTGCGAAATCTCACGATCTTTCGAATCGTATTTCCGTTACACGCACGAGTGTAAACGCACGTTCGCTGCTGTGAACCAATTCCCCGGGGAATCGTGAGAGGTTTTAATGCCCCGGCTGCGTCGACGCCTGTAACTCTAATCGCGAGGCGCCACGATTAACGGCCCGATAGAGCTGCCGAAGGCGTAGTAACGATCCTCCAAACAATTCGTAGGCATTTTGTTTACGCGTTTAATATAGATAGGCGGAATTTATCGCACGCAAAAGCGCACGTGGATTTTTAATGACGCAGAAGGTCGCTTAACCGTGAATAAGTAAATAGTGGATATTTGCTTGATAATGTAAATACGCGTAGGCGGTAATTTTCGAAGGTTCTTTACGTTTCTATGATTACATCTTCTTGCGTACTCCCGCAATAACTTTATTTGAGATGCAGATATTTTCGTCCGCACTTACTCATGTACGACGAAATGTTAATTCACGATTAACCTTTAACTGGTCGCACCAACCAGGTTACATAGGTATGAACTTTCGAAATGTCGCACAATTTCATAAATTATCACTTCTTTATTGAGCCCATTTTTAACATAAATAATTGTCACGGTAACATTTAAACTTCGAAGTATAAAACGCAACTCTTTTCATTAATATATGAAGGAGGCGCAAATAAGGAAATAAAATATTTGTCGAACACAGATGTGCGTCAGGTTAATGACGTAAAAGCAGCTGAGCTAAAGATTAATGACGTAAATGATTGAGGCTATATATATTTTTGACGCATATTAAACCGTGGAACTGCGAAGAGAACCATCATTTCACGATGCTGTTGAAATTTAAGTAGGTATACAAAGTATAGAAATTCAATAGCCCGTTTTAATTATTAATCGCCTATTCTATAAAACGTGATGTATGCGCAGAGGCACGAATTGCAAAATACGTCGGTATCAAATAGTTAGCTTGACATCGTAGGAATGACTAACAGCTAACGTGTTTCTGTGCCAAAAGATCTTGATGACAGTTTTGAGTCTTTCGATCAATCGTCACGTTTCCACCAGGCAGGTGTACATCTCCATTCGTAGTTCACTTTTAATCATAGTTTTTGCAAAGTTGAGTTATATAAATATATACACAGAACGTCATCGCCGACGCCAATGGATGATCGCGCGCGGACGGACGAAGTTGAGCACCGCTGATCCGCGCATTTCATTGCGACGGAAGGTGGCGGAACTCTGGGGCTCCGATGGTGGGAAGTACTTTTTGCGTAGGCAAACATACACAACCTTTTTAAATTTCTGCATTAAATTTACATCTCAAATAATTTCGGAGGTATAAATTGAATTTATATAATTGAGCATGCGGAAATTTTCTACCGATAAAATCTTTATTGTTTTTTCATTGACAAATAAACAGAGTAAAAGGTATATAAAGGTAACTGAATCAAGCAAAAGTGAAGGAATATTTATTATAAATCTTTATGCTTGGAGAGCAATATTAATCCGATGAGAATACTAATCTTTCGAATTTAAATTAATTTAATACTTTTTATATTTCTCTCTCGATTTTCTGGGTATTATCAGAGTGGAAAAAAAAGTATTAAAGGTTTTCTTTAAATCTATACAAAATATCCAATATAAATCTAGATTTCACGCGGCATTAATATTCCCATGTAAGACGCAACGAAATCTGTAAAATGGTGCCAATCGAGAGAGCCTTAGGGTGCTTTCTAGCAAGATACACAGATGACACGGTGTAAAAGTGTAAAGCAGTGAATCATTACATCCTTGTTTGCCACTGTAAAGCTCACTTTAGACCGTCTATAATTCGCGGCCAAATGCAAGATAAAATTCTACTTATAATTTTACGTGTCTACTTATACTTTTTCTAAATATAATATATTCTGATATATATATTTTTTGTATACGTGTGAATTTTACTTCCTCAAATGTTTTCTATGTTATATGACATGCAAAATCATAAATAGAATTCTATTTCGAATTTAATCGCGAATTATAGATCGTCTAAAGTGGTCTTAAACAAGGACGAAATGATTACTGTGTCACACGGAAAGGACCTTGCTGGAAAGTACCATTAATTCTCTTGTAGTTTCCCGGGGATAAAAAAAAAACGGACGCGGCTGAGCACCACTGGCTCCGCGTGTATTTCACTGCGACAACGGGGATGGTGGCGGAACTCTGAGGCGCGCGGAACGCTACGCGGTGGGAGTGCGTTGGTTTCGCGGAAAGTCGTGAGTGCGTCGTGCGGTCGATCGACTGACCGCCGGCCAACCCGCGGCCACGCATTCGAAATAATGGCCGCGTTTAACGGTGTCACTGGTCACCGGCACGGCACGGCACGGCACAGTACAGGACATAGTGCTGAGTGCAGTGCGGCGGGCGTGAGCCGATTGAGTAAGAGATCATGCGCGCGCGCGCGCGCGAGTCCATACACACATTTCTCGTGCGTGCGATCCAAAGATAGACATCGCGGCACCAGCCGGCCGGCTGGCCGCCGCGCCGCGACCGAACCTGCGACTGGCCTTAATTATAATATATCCGCGCGCACGTCTACAGTGATGCGAGACGTAAACAACGTTCTGGAGAATGCATTGCGGACTTTGCGTCCGCCGCCGCGCCAGCGTGGCGTGCAGATTATGACCTGGCGAATCTTGGATGCGTAAGATTGAGACATCGATAGGCAATTCGGTGATAACTTGAATAATGTATCGCTTTATTAGTACATGACGTTGCACTTTCCCAGCGCAACTCGACGAATGATTTCCGAAATCGCGAGAACTCTGTGTTTTACTTTTAAAAGACCCGATGATTATTGAAAATGACACATCTCACGATCTTTATAATCTGCTTGATTTAAAACGTCTAATAACACACCGTAGGTCGGTTAGCCTCGAAAGCACTCGCATCTGGTACTTCGTTCCGTCATTGACCCAGTATCTGATATAGAAGCTACACACATGAATATATATACATATGTATATAAATATATACTGTAGAAATTGCCACTCACACAAATATACAGGAGCATTACTAGCCATTGGACAGTGCATTATTAGTGGGAATTACTGACCGATATCCGAACATTACGAAATTAGCGTACAAATATTTGATCGACCCCGCGTCTTTGCCCCCAGCACCACGCATCTGGCATTCACGGACGTGCGTGACGTTTCTACGTCGCGGATGTTTCTCCGTAAACCACCGCAATCGGGCCGCATTATCTGCGCCGCGCCGGGCTAACGCTTCCGGCAAATAACGCCGTCTTATCTCTCTGCCGGAGTGCGGCCCCCGGTTTTAATATCTCCTTGCTTTTCGCCGTGGCCTCGCTTATCCGCGGAAGCCGCCGACTTGTTCGATTTCGTCGTCGCGTTCATTCCTGGCTCCACGTCCGTTCAACAGCTGCCACAAGATGATATCCAACGTATAATTCATCGCTCCAGTTACTCTCGCCGCCGACGGCAGGTGGCCAATCTCTCTCTCTCTCTCTCTCTCTCTCTCTCTCTCTCTCTCATCGGATTCTGATTCTCTCTCTTGTCAAGGTTATCTCAAAGTTGGAAGTGGAAAATCCATCACGAAGGCTTTACCTTCGACTTCGAGGATCGTCATTTCACATCACGGATCAGAAGGTTTTCACGGAAGGTCGGGCGAACGAATGTCCGGTTTAGATTACGAGACCGCTCGGTTAGCTTATAAGGAAGGAATATTCTTATTGTCCGATCGGAGAAAGTTTGCTCCCGGTCATATATGATATCTTTAATAAATTATCGATACTCCTCGGGCATTGACATACTTCTCACTGTTGAGCACGAAAATATACAATGAATTCGTAAAACGTATACGATTGATGTGAATACTTTATTAGAAGGCACGTTATATCCTTGGTTTTATTAAAATAATAAGTTTTATTGAAATAGTACTATATTCTTGATTTTATTAAAATAAAATAGATATTTACTGGAAATTGTGCAATTATATTGGGTGAGCAAAAATTTATATCGAACGAGTTTAACGCTAAGTGCACGGTAAGAATGCGAGCTACAGCGTCGACCGTTTAAATGGCATCCGTGATGATTCGAGAGATTTCTCGGAGCTGCGCTGAATTATGTCATACGTGCTCGCATCACTTAGTCGGTAAATAGGTTACGCAAGATGGATCGCGGATATCTACTCGGTACGCTATTAACCAAGCCGGCATCGCCGGCCTGTGTACACGCGTTGTTTGCGACTAACAGCTAGTCTAAGCGTACGATAAACAGACACGAGAGAGAAGTCTCTTCACGAGAGTACCCTGGAACTGCCCACGTTGTTGCATTAGGCACGTTACGCATGCCTTGGCATTTGCAGATCAGCTTTCTGAGTGGCACTAAGCGTCTCAGATGTAAAATTCGAATTGTGAGCTAGGTAAGAGTTTCATTTCCCTTTTTTGCTTGAATACAGAATAACTCGTCGATTTACTCACCTTTCAGTTTTATGTTTGAGACACGACATATGCCATGTCAAGCGCTGCCCAGCTGTCAATTATTACATTCGGCGTTACCTACTTTTGCTATAAATATCTCGACACGATGCGCTCTTTCCGAAAAGAACTCCGCGTCTGGTTAATGTTACGACGTTTATGACATCCAACGCAACTCTGATGTTGCACTCTTCGACCCGCGTTCTGTTATTCGCGCCGGCCATGCGTGTAAAGCCGCGCCCGCGATCTCTTTCTTTCTTTCTTTCTTTTTGTTGATATAATCTTGTTGCTGAGCTAAGCAGACTAAAAAGTTAATGAGCCCGACTTAAGCGCCTAAGGAATTCTGTCGCGAATTTAATTTCTAAAACGATCTTTTTTTATTTTTTTCTCATCGTCACGGTGCGACTCCGAAGGATTTCTTACAACATACCTCGCGGTCATTTCGCAGTACTCAAGTCTTGTTGAGATTAACCGGCGAGCAATTGTTAAAATGTCTGTTCGTAGAGATGATACGTCATTTTTCCTTTATATATCAAACTACAGAAATCTTATTACCAGCTTCTGCTATTTTTACTCTTTGTTCATCATATATTATGTATGTACTTGTTACATTGAAAAAAGTTTTAATAAATATTTGCTTGAACTAGTTCCAAGTAAATATTTACTAAATGTAAACATATGTTTATTTGATGCAAAAACCATTAATTTGATTTAATTCTCATTTTTTAATTAAGTAAATATTTATTTACTATAAGTAAATGTTTACTTATTACTATTCAAAGAAATATGTATTAAGATTTAGTAAATTTTTTCAGTGTGTAACTATATTTAAAACCATAGTTATTAATTTGTGAAATGAGTAAATAAATTAGCTCTTTAGCAAAGCTCCTTGTAGCATAAAGTAAGCAAGTTTGTTTGGCTTATTGTGGTATAAATTGTTATACTAAGTATCTTATTTACATTTAACGTTTTAATTTAAAGCACAGCTCTTCTTTTTTAACATGATCATGTTCACGGGTTAACGATCGCTTCAAAGAGAAACATCCCGAGAACTCGAGTGGCCGCAACGAGGGCCTTAAATGCCGTTCTGTCGCCGTTAAAAAGACTCCCCGTTGCAGCCGACATAAGTTTATGACGTAAGCGGAAGTTCATCCACTCGAGACCGAGCGCGAACGTCACCGATATTCCCGGAGAGGTTTAAACGATCCGTAGTAACTCATCCGCGATATGGATTCCGTAGTGCGTCGAGTATCGCGGCTAAGTATCAACAAAACCTGTTTATTCCGGCGCGAAGAAGCGATTTTTTTTTTTTTACCGAAAGACCAGGTAAGATAAGACGGGGTGACATAACGGTGCTTGGAGCCGCTGCGAGGTGGTGGTTCACCTTTCTCTCGGCGAGCTGACCCGCGAGCTCGAATTCGAGTTTGGAAACAACATGGCTGGCCGATCGTGCCGGCCGGCTTGGTTGATCGCTCGTAAAACTCGATTGTAGGATACTGGCAATGCACAACACCGCCTTCTCTCCTCGACTTGCTGTCTTGCTGTCTTGTCTTGCTGCCGACCGGCCGGCCGGCCGGCCGGCCGGCCTCAGCTGTCTTTCTCTTCCCCTTTCTCACCGCGATCCGCGTACACCACCGCCATCGTCGTCGTTGGTGTCTGCGTGTCGCAATCGTTAGCACATACCCGGGCGTAATCACCTTGGAACGGTTTCGTTGACGGTCGCGGCGGTGCAATGCATATGCAGCACGCGTTTGCAAAATTCGTCGCGACGTTGAAACGTCGTATTCAACGTGGCGGCCCCTCTCAAATGGGTTGCTGCACATCGCTGCGGTCGCGAAGGAGTCGGCGAGCTGGAATTGCGAAATGGAACGTGCGCGTGACGGTATGCCTCCCCCCGGCGTCGTCGTCGTCGTCGTCGCCGTTCTGGAATTTCATCGGACGAAATAATCGCTGCTGACTCGCCCACGCGTGGCGGAATAAGTGCACGCTCGTATCGAAACGTGTTACGACTGCTCGTTGCTCGCGAGCGAAAACTTCATCAACCGCGATGGTGAAAGTTCTTTAGCTCACTTAATCCGGACCGCGACGCTTTCCCGAAATCATTGACTGATCCAGAAATTTGTCGAGGGGGAGACCATTGGCGTCGGAAGACATTTTTAAGGTCAAATATGAAAAGATACAATTATTGAATTATTATTTAAATTATTACATTGAAAAAGTACTGTTTAAATGTATAATTCATAGAATGTTTCATTTATATATAAAATTATATTAACACAAAAAATAATGTAATGAAATCTATATTTTTTATACCTAGAAGTTTCTTAAATTAAAAAATGTTTTTGGAATATCAAAATTGTGATTAACTATTTTAGAAATACATATAGCAATTTGCTATAAATTAAAAAAAAATATTTCCTTTCCGTGGATAATTCGCGAGTGCCCGAAATATTATAATTCAACGTAATTGTAATAATTTAATGAATTTATTACGTAATTAAACATAAGACAATTGGATTCCTGCATTTCCAGATTGAGTCTGAAACGATAAGTGATAAAACACTTGGCGTCATGTAAAATTGATCATAAATGTTCGGTAACAGCTACGATATGGTTTAGATATCGATTGTAGGAAATGGAGCGTTATGGCGTATCTAAGCTCTTTTATTAGTACTTATGTTTGATTGAAAACAAAATTACTTTTCAATACTCATAAAGTCTCATAAAAACAAATTGTGCGAATAAAAATGTGTGAAATTTATTTAATATGTTTTACCTAATATTTATAATTATTATACGTATAATATAAATGCAAAAAGAATATATCATTACGTATAAATTATCATACTGTGTGTTTAATTTGTGAGATAAAGCGAGCTATTCAGTCCGACAGCGCAATTGTAAAATAAATCCTTTTAAAAAATTTTTATAAAATAAACTCATCGTATAATAAAACATTGTAATGTAAAGGTCTTATAAAAAAAAAAAATAAAAAAAAATTAAAACATTCCAGATTTTATGCACTGAGCAAAACGTCTGATTGAAAATGGACGAGCCAGAAAATTCTGGTTTTTTTTTTTTTATTAACTAGAATACCAGTATAGATTTAACTAGCGGATTTAACGTGGAAAATTCTGATTCGTCCATTTTCAATTGAAATTTTAATTAATCCAACCAGACATTTTCCTCAGTGTGATATTAACGATAATAATTTTTCGTGACCTTATCGTGCTTGTTCGAGGAATTTGTGTTATCGGTATCCCAAGGGAGTCGCATTCCTAACGTTTTTAAGAAAACTGCACGTATGACAAGATCTTCACGCAATGTCGAGATGCTAAAGATGATGTTTTACTTTACGTCGAGCCAATGTAAACCTTATCTTTAATGTTTTTAGATTTATGTCTGCCTTCACACACAATGAAATCAGCTGATCGTGTCCTGAAAGGCATGAACGTTTCGCGCGCCTCCCCACCCGGCGATAACTCGCTCGTAAACGAAGCCTCGGTGACGTAACGATACAGTACGCGTCGTAAATTATGATCGATAATGTAACCTTGTGCGTGCGGAGGTAACGCATGGACACACGGAAAGGGAAGCTAAGAGGGAAGGAGATGGACGATGTTCCTCGCGCGGCTTCCGCGGAGCTCCCCGTCGATCTCTCGCGGTCATTATTATTCCTTCCACTTAGCCGGCAAGGAAATCATCTTGCTGTGCAACTTTTAACCACGTGCGATTTTTTTTTCCATCTCCGATCAGATTACGATTAGCAAGAAGCTAATCGAGATGCATGCAGCGAGGTAAGCACCGTAAAGTGCGAAATTGATTATTGTCTGTATTCGCTTCTCTCCGTTTTATTTCTTGTTTTTCTACCGTACGATAAGTCGTATTTGAGCATACAGAAACGGTTTTGTCGCTGATGCATGGCAATTGTAGATGAAGGAAAAGAGCAACGCGCGCTGTCTACTCCGTCGTCGTCGTCGTCGTCGTCCGCAAATTATACGATTGATCGCTCAAGGGTAACACTTATCGATTTTCCGAGTACCGGCTTTCATTCCGGTCGACAAGCATGGCGGATCATAGTTTTCAGTACTTTAGAGCCAACGTCTACCTTTGATACTCGCATGCGCGCGACAGATTTTATGGGAATATAGATTTCCTCTGAGAGGATTCGTCACGCGGGTGAGTCTCGGGTGCGACGTACTTTAAGTACGGAAAAAATGATTTTCGCGACGCTGCCATTCGTGTTGTCCCGCCGGATGTTGGGAGAAAATAAAACGTTGCATAAAACTTCACCGACAACTCTGTTCGACATTTCCGCGACGCGACGCCGGTAATGGACGCGCGCGCCGCGTTACGCCGCATGGAGCACGAGGACGTGAGGAAAAGTGGCGCGTACTCGCTACATCGAGGAGAGAAAAGCGAGGTCGGGCCTTTCTCAGAAAAGTGGGTCGAGAAGGTATCCGATTGTACACAACACGCCGCGCCGCCGCGCATTCCGACCGTCCGCTGGGGGACGCTCATGGGAGAAGCGTCGTTGACGACGCCGCCGCCGCCGCCGCCGCCACCGTCGTCGCGGCGTCCTTGTCTAAAAACGCGCACGTGTAGTTAGACCGCTTTCACACGTCACGGTTTTTCGCCACGCCAGCGCTGATAAATCGCACATGAAGAATTTAACCTTTTCGGTGACGGCGACACGTTGCGTTGTGTCGAAACGCCGCGCGCCCGCAATTGGCCGAGACCTCGATCCGCTAATGTGTCAAGAACAGCTGACAGAACGTGGTTAACGTCAGATTTCACGCTGTCATGTACGGCATAGGGGGATATATCCTAGACCTAGTGAGCCACCTTTTGTATACAGAAAAAAAAAGACTATTCTCAGATCAACCATAATATATTCATGTATAAGCAAAAATATTGTAATTCTTACTTTAAAGACTTTTGTTTTGATTTGATTAAATTTATGTTAATGCATATTATTTTGCACTCAATTCAGGACTTGCTTAATCGTAAATGTAAACATCGATATAGATTCAAATCAAGGTTAAAATCTTTGATGCAAAATTACAATTTTTTATTATGTATCAGCATATTATCTGCGTTTCGAAAATCCTAAGGAGATTATCGCTTTATACATAAGCCTTTAAGTTTTAACATTAGATATCTTTAATTAATATCTAATATGTAACTAATCCTTAAATTGAATTGATCCTTGAAATAAATTGATTAACATTGAATTAAAATCAAATAAAGAATGAAACTGAAAGGTATTCATAGTTCACCTTATTTTAAGACCGTCTCAATAATATTTTAAGATGCTAATACTGTTCTCTGATTGGTTCATAACATTTTAGGACTGCACTTAAGACGCTCTTAAATATTAAAACTGACTATAATGAATATCGGCTTTTATTACCGATTGCTAATTTCAACCGATTGTTTCGAGATACACTGAAAAAATATTCTAATTAAATCAACAAAACATTTTGATGAGAATAAACAAAACTTCTGTTTATCATAACTAAAAATCCTGTTTGACTTCACCAAAATGCTGTTTCTATTGGATTTTGTTGATTTAGTCAGAACATTTAAATTTTCTCAGTGTATCTTCGTTCGAAAAAGATCAACTCCAAAGAAATCAAAAAAACTAAAATATTATTGTTCCTTTAAGTACGGATAATACGTAAGAGAAATTGGAATGTCATAAATAAATTATATGAGAAACTATATAAATTGGATTGCTTGTGGCCAACAATTGCGAATTTCCGCGGCGAAGAATCGCGACGTGCGAAAGAGTCTTTAGCTCGCGTTGTTAGCGTGTTGTCAACAATCACGAGGGAAAACAAGGAGCGAGATTTCACTGCTGCCTCACACGAATCCCGGTTTCCCCGACGTCGTCGTCGTTGTCGTTCTTATCGATGTTCCGTTCTGGTTCTGAACTCGGGCCGGATTTATTTTATTAACCATGAGTGTTCGTGTCTCAGCGATGTGGGACGAACGAGCGAGCGAGCGACCGCCGGCCTTCCGCATTTCATCGATTAAGTGATTTTATGTGGATGCGCGTTGCTCAGCATCGCGAGGAGATTGTAGGCCGAGAAAATAGAAGAATAGTTCGAGATTCACGCGGCGAGGGATCACGTTTGCGTGCGGTGTTTTCTTCTTATTATCTGACGCTTATTGCGCATCGGCGATTCGACCGAGTTGAGTTCTGCGCACATAGAAAAATAGACTTTTATTGCTTAAGAAAAGTGATTACTCAATTTACTTTCTTCTTTCAAGTAACGGTTATCTTTAACAAGGAATATTTTCTTCATAATAATCTTAAAATATACTTATACAATTTTATAAGATTTATTATTAGGTATATACTGAAAACACAAGAATTTATTTTCGTTTGCGAGATATTATAAAATTGATCGCAGAGGCAACTTTTATATGTAATGAGCAAATTGTATTTATTTTAATTTAATAATTTTAATTGCAATATTAAATATATTAATATTCAGAATATAATTCGATTAAATTTGATGCTTGTGGTGAACTTATGATAAATTTGCGGATAGATGAGCTTTTAAAATCTACTTGAAAGTAATTATTACTTGCGTGCAGTATGTGTTTTTTCTGTGTGCGAGCATGTACCGAGAGTTGTTTGCCTCACGGAAGGAGACGCGGTTCTCTCAGCTGTCCGTGTGCTGAAGCGTGAACGCCACCACGACTGGTGCTTATTATTGTCGTTCTTATTGGAATCGAATGGGCAGCTTACCAGCACTGGTACAGGTTTGTTGTGCGATCGGGATAAAACGCACAAACCAAAATCGCGTAAAAACTAAATCTGGATATGTGGATCTTCCGGCAGCCGTTTATGTGCTTTGTCGTCGCGCATAGCAACGACGGTTACAAAGAAACGAGGTGAAAACTACCATTTTCATGGTGTTATATCACGTACGCGAGCCACGCATTGACGTTGATCACGAAATATTGCTTCAGCTGCGCTACAGTATAAAAAAAAAAAAAGAAGAAAAGTGAACACAGCTCGGGAGTTTCAGAACGTTTTGGATATATGTATGTATGTACATGGTAATGCCTCTACTAAATTCACAGAGTTCCATAAAAATGACGTAGGAAGTAGGAAGTTCCGTAATTATTACTCCACTATTTTCTTGTAATATACTACGCGATCCGCTGCCGACATCGATATCATTATCGTTTTCGCTTCTTATGGCTACACTTCGTTAACTTGCGAATGCAAATGCGCATGTATATTGTACACATACATACGCGGAATCGTGAGCGTTCCGTGTTCATTGAAATGGGCATCATGTATGTGTGTGGTAGTCGTTTATCTTAATGCACTCTTTAGTTACCTCGTTGCGGAATTAAGATTGCTGCAGTCCATCGTCACGATGTGTATCGAGCCCTTTTATATGCGATTTTATTTATATATTCATCGATAAAACAGCTCACACTTTCTGTCTCTTCCTTTCTTTTTCTTACCTACACGAGCTCGTACGGGGACGTTAAACGCGTTCATTCATCGTGTTCCGCGTGGTCGCTCTAATATAGAATGTTGTCTATGTCCACTTTTTCGATTGCTCTTGCTATTTCAACGAAGCTGTGTCGATAAATTTCCGGAACGTTTAAACATCTCGGTCTTCTTAAGAAAACTACTTTAATAGTTCGATTTTTTTTTCGGTCGAGAGTAAATTAAATATTTTAATTGAGTTCTTCACTCTGCTGCCTCTATCGATGAACGCTGCGCTTCAATTCTGTAATTTTTAATGACAACAGAAGTCAACAGTGTTGGTATCGTTATATTGTGTAGATATTATATAAAAAAGCTGTGCATTGATAATGTGACACCAGTCATTAAAGCCCGGTTTTTAATTTTTTTTATTAATTTTTGTGATTTAGATCTCGTTTAAAACTTGATAATATATTAGAATTGTATTTTTTAGCTATAATTAATCACTAAACTGATGGTTTTGTAGTGGAAACTTTAATTAAAAATTGCTCATTACAAAATCATCAGTTTATTAGGTTATAATCATAGTTAGAAAAATATAATTTTTACATTATCATTAAAGATTAAGTTTAACCCTGTATATTTCAAAATTACGTTTACTTGCTGTTTACATTAAGTTTACAAATTTTCTTCATATAAACAATATGAGCAATGTAAAAATACATGATTTACTGTAAATTGAATAATACAATATAGAAAGAAATAATTAAGTTTTATGATTATTAATATATCTGACTTTGATATTGATTAATAAAAATGTATAAGCGAGAAGTTTTAATGCAGTCTGGTGTCAAACGACAAAAAACATAGGCTTCGATGATCCATAGATTGTTTACATAGATACGTAAAATCGAGCGTAAACATAGTTTATATTGTGTATATACCGTATATATATATAATTTTATTTTACGTGTAAAGTAAACTGTAAACACGCAACCCTACTCTAACCACAAGTTAACCAGGAAAACCAAGTCTGAGAGAGAGAGAGAGAGAGAGAGAGAGAGAGAGAGAGAGAGAGAGAGAGAGAAAAAAAAGAGAGAGAGAGAGAGAGAGAGAGAGAGAGAGAGATCGGGATATTATTCTGATAACATTTTCGATAACTGATATCGCTTTCGTTGCATTTCTTCGTTTCGATTAATCCGAATTGAATCGAGAAGCCGGAATGATACGAGAATTAAAATATAATTCCGGTAAGGAGGACGACGCGTAGAGAGAGACGGTGTGGAGGGGGAGGAAGAGAAGGAACGAAAACAAACTTTCGCTGCGTACGACGGGGAGCTCCAGCGTGGATTTATATACGCGAGTAAAGGCGCGTGTATATATCTATATATATATATGATATGTATACATATAAAGAGAGACTCAACGACGAGGATCGCGTCGCAGCGTGGTAGAGAGAGAGAGAGAGAGAGAGAGAGAGAGAGAGAGAGAGAGAGAGAAAAAAAAAGAGAGAGAGAGAGAGAGAGAGACGAGAGAGAGATCACGAGGGGGATTTAAAAGGGGGCCAGGAGAGGGGCGAAAGGCGGCCACGACGTACGTACTCTGTAACAGAAGAGGAGCGTGTGCCAGCTCGCTGTCGTAGCGCGTGGTATTTTACGCAACGTCGGCTGTGATATAACGGCGAAGTATAGAGCTTCGCCCTTTCTCTCCCCCTCTCGCCCCGTCTTCTCCTCCCCGCTGTCTGCGCTTCACTACGCCATACGCGTGAGACGTACGCGCGACGTGCGTCGAAACGTGAAGGCGCGCTAAAAACGCTCGGCCGTATGGTATTAATGTATATGCGACGTAACGAGGACGTCGAGTCGTTCGCACGTCTGAATCGTTAACGGTAAACATTGACCGACACGCACCCTTATCGTTCTCCTTACGTCAAAATTTGTTTTCGTTTCGCAAGCGAACGACTGTATGCGGACTCAGGAAGCGGTCCGCGCCGCAAGAAAGTGACGTCGTCGATTGCGTACGAGCTAACTAATAACGTTCAGCTCGGACGGAAGATAACATGATACGTGGATGAATCCGACGATACGAGGAGGAACGCGTTCGCATATATACATTGATCGCGAAACGTACACCGCGCGCTCACTTTTCACGACACGTGTTGGCTATGGATAAAGTTTCAAATGTGTGACTAACAACAATGACGAAGTTTTGCATAGATCGTTATACGTACGCTCGACGATCCCTTCGACGGCTTGCATAGATCGGATACGATTGTGATACTCGATGCTATTGTAAAAAAAAAGGAAAGAAAGAAGAAAAAACATCGATACTTCGATACTCCCGGCGCATCAACGTGTACCATTCATTCATAAAGTCCTCAATTCCCAGGCATCGCTCGATGGGGCATCGTGCCGGTAATCTCCGCTCGATACGACCGCGCGAGTGGCCGCTTTGCATTTTGCGGCTCTACCGCGTGCCATTTCGCCCCGACAATGAGCCAGCTATAATAGCGGTTACGTCGGAGCTCCGAGCATGGTGATCTATCCGCGCCGCGCACGGCTATATACTCTCTATAGTGCAGGCGCGCTCGCGCGAGACTCATGGCAATGGGTGTGGGTCGCGTTTACCCGGTTTCGCTGGACCCGGCCGAACCCAATGACCTAAATGATACGGCGAAGCGGG
>NW_017296051.1:545813-549389 GCF_001594075.2 Trachymyrmex cornetzi
AGTTGACACTCTCGTCTCTCGCGATAACAAAGTGTATCGAGAGAGGGACCGGCGCGGCGTGCGGATAAACCGAGGCCGCGGCATGGCACATAGATCGCTGGCAAGTTAAGGAACTGGTTCCGCCGGCTGACGAGAGATAACAGGTATATCGCTCCCGCTCGCACACAGTTTGTTGTTACCACATCGCCCGTCTGTGTACCGCGGTGATACTGGAGAAAAAAAAATACACGATCACGTGGAGTCGCGTATGTACACCCTATGTAGAACAATGTATGCGGTCATTTCTCGAGAACGTGGCGTATCCGCGCCTAGTATCGTTCATTCGACAGCTGCGTCGTTATCTCATTTTAGTAGAACACGTATCTCCATTAGTTCATTTTTTTCGTTAACCCAAAGACAACGAGAAAATGAAAATAATATCAATTTAACGTCACATCGACCGAATCATGACGAAAAACAATGATATAAATTCGGTTAATAATTAGACGTCAAATTGATATTATTTCAACTTTCTTATTTGATAATCTTTTAGGAAAGTATGTTTGTTGTTTTTTCACCCTATGTCACCGAACTGTTACAAAAAAGAAGAAATGAAAAAAATGTCTCCATGCACACGCACATGTTGTTAACGCACATGCAACGTCGAAGGGGCGTCACTCGTGACTCACACAGATACATCCGGTGCATCCGGTAGCTTAAAGGATGAAATGCGCCCCGTATATAATTGGCACAGCGATTACAAACACCGTCGACGGCATGATCGAGCCGTTGCATCACTGCGAGACCAATAAAGGCGGCGATACGAACGAGGCTCTCGGTAGCCCAGATTTTCACTTTCGCGCGCGCGGGTGAACGTTGACACCCTCGGCGTCCTTCGATAGATATAGAACCGCATCGAGCTGCATTCACCCAGAAACTCGTCCAGAACCATGCCGCGCGATGCGGGAGAGAAACGTAATAATTACGTCGGCGATAAACGTTTCTTAACGTCGCGAATGTCGTACGCGTGTCGTTCGCCCTGTGATTAAAAGCACCGCCGATAATTGTTCGACTATTATGTTATTTGCGGGGGTAATAAATTGCCCCTGATAATTTTGCGATATGCTGTAACGTTACTTTTTGTAAACGCGAGTGGGACAGAACGGGTATTCCGCCTCCATCGAGGGCGGCCTCCGATAGCAACTGCCCTCCTCATTAATTTCGTAATCGTCGCGGTTGACAACATCAGCATGGAAAAAAGGAAGAACGAGAGAGAGAGAGAGAGAGAGAGAGAGTTGTGCCACTGCAAAGTCCCGTGGTGCCTTTACCCTGAGATTATCACGAGCCGCATTTTCCTGTTTTTACAGAAAGCACGAACAACCTTATTTGTCCCTCTCAATTACTGCATATTTTTGAAGCAGTAAGTCTTAAGACAGTGAAGAGAGATAAAACATTTATTACTGTTTTGGAGCAAGCCCTCTAAGAACGTACAAAAAGAGTAAATATTAATGTTCAAGAGTGAAAAACGTAAAATAAGAAAATTAGCAAGTACGGATAAGAATAAAATGTACAGACAAGTAGCGTAAAAATTTGAAGAAAATATTACACGAAGATGAATGAAATAAAATAAAATGTAATATTATATAATATAATATAGTAGAATATAATAGGTAAGAACAGTGGAGAAACATATAAACCAAAGAAAAATGAAAATAGCGATTAATATAGAATAAGAAGCGGCAAGTGAATTGTACGCAAACACAGGAGAGAAAGAGGACGAGAGCGAGAGAGAGAGAGAGAGAGAGAGAGAGAGAGAGACAGAGAAAGAGAACGTAATAAAATTTATCGCGAGGCAAACAATCATCCGTCTTGTTCAAGCTTTTGAAAGTCGCTCTTATTGTTAAACGCGGAAACGCGCGAAACTAGATTGAGGCAAAACGGAACAGCGTTCAAGTTGCGTGTGGACTTTCCAGAAGATTACTAACTGCGTAATGACCTGTAATGATGCGTGGGAAAGCCCGTTACGTTCGGGATCGCCATTGTAACATCGTCGCGCTCTTACTCCGCGAGTAACTACGAATAGTCACACCGCAGGGTAAGGGGGAAGAACTGGGAAGGGAGAGAGAAATAGAAAGAAGAGAGGGCTTCTCTTTCTCCGCCGCGCCGCACGTGGACGCCACCCGTTGCACCATCGGCATCGCCATCGCCATCGCATCGCGCTGTTGCGGACTACCCGGACTACCGTTATCGCCGCGACGTGACCTGCTTTTTGGACGCCCGCGTCTCCTTCCCGCTACCACCTTCCTTCCTCCTTTGCCGTTCGTTCAATGTAACCGGCAACGCCCGAACGAGTTAGACGAAAACGAAGAAGGGAAGTTCACTGGAAAGGACGCGATCAATTATCGAAATTGACGGAAACGAATTCCGCGTCCTAGAAAATCACTCGGTCGTGGCGGACCGGAATGCGGAAATCTCTTATTGCGTATGAAAGATACGCACGCGTGGATACTTGTTTTTTTTTTTGGCCGTGGAGTATCACGTAGCCGAGGTCCTATCACGGTTTCTTATCTCAATCGTAAGATCTAAGAGGTTAAATATTCGGAAACAGCGGCGGAGCGAGAAATTACAGGCGTCGTGAATACATTTGAATAGCGGCGTATTTGATTATCAGCTAACGGAGAAGGTCGCAGCCGTGTTACGTAACGTCACGCGTCTCGTGTGAGCATATGATATATAAATTAAATTATTGTAGAAAAAAAAGCGAGTGTGCGGGACGCGTGTCGCGCGATCGTCGCGATGGCTTCCCGATAGAGCGTTCTGGCGGGGCGACCGTGACGGTTTCCGCGATGCACGAATGCGATGACGTGACGCGTGCTCGCGTAATAAATGAGCGCAGGTGAGCCGATGACGACAAGTGCGTTGAGGTCGTGGAATGAGGAATTATCAGCCGTGCGTCCGATCGACCAATTATCGCTGCGTCTCACCTTGAACGAGACTATAAAGCGAACATCGTCGTCATAGAAAAATCTCCGCTCGCGTCACGCTGATAGCGCGTAAATTTTTTGTAGATAATATTTTTACCGGATATTCTTGCTGCAAAAATAATATATATTATCGTTTCAAAAAAAAAAAATATATTAATTTACTTTTTATATATATGTCCGTAGTCTGATAATGTTATACCGTCAGAATTTTCATTCAGTTTCAATCGCATTAAAATTAATTGTAATTAGTTCAGTCAGTTATTGCCGCCATACATGTTCCGTATTGTGGCTTCTCACGATTGTATTAATATTTACATTAATTTTCCGCGCGAAGCAATTAATTGTGAACAATGTCAATAGGGGAAGATATCGAAATCGTAAATATATGCTTTTTACTGGCAGCTTAATCGGATCAATTGAAAAGAGCTTATTGCGTAATCGCTCGTTTTTTCGTCGTGCATTTTTTTTTTTATCGGGAAAAACGTCACTAGTGCTTTTTGTTAATTGGTTTTTGCTTGTATACGCTCGCGCATATCTCTTACAACCAGCTGGCAATCGCTCGTTGCTTGTTCCTTATTCAGCGACGGCGCGGTTGGGAAAGGTGGGGGGGGGG